>NC_141148.1:104024514-104324514 GCF_053477565.2 Lygodium microphyllum
AGGCTTTTCTACCAATGCTCTTGGGTAATTCATCTATCCATGGCATCTAGATTTTTCTTGTGTGGCGCTATATGGAGTATCGATGTGCCTTTTTATCTCAAGTGCAAAGGGGAGACTGGTGGACTCATGCTACAGAGCTCACTAATCTCATCCTCCATGACACACTCTACATCCTATAGGTGCACTTGAGCTTCTCTCACCCACTCTTTGACTTTGTCCACAACTTCTAATTGGTCTTTTGGGTTGGGATATTATCCAACCTTGGCACTTCCCTTTTCCTCTTTCTTAGGAGCATATGTTTTTGCCTCCGCATCTGTAACATGTTCCCTTTGGTTGGTGTGGTAGTACTATCAGTTTTGAGTGTTATCTTGGTGTCCACCCTCTTCCTTCTCTTTGGCTCTTCTTTCTATCAGATGTTGCTTCTAAGTTGTTGGGTCCAGGTAATGAGATACTGTCTTGCTTTATTTGAGCTTGGGTCATGATGTTTAGTGGGATCGGTGTGGCTTCATCATCATCAAGTGTTTCGACACTAAAAAGTCCAAGGGGTATTGATGGCATAATTATCATACTACTAGAGGGTTTTCATTTAGGGAAATCAGCGTGTGCAACTCCACACTCTGGACATCTCAAGTCGACCTTACCCTTGTTTGGTTTACTCCTTCTCAAGGCAACGAGATGAAATGTGACCAGGATGCCACAAGTTCAACATGTTAGTGGCTCTTGGTTTGGGCACCCTCCTAGACCGTTAGCTCTTCCCCTACCTAAAGCTATAATTGGCATTGGTCTAAAGTCCATCAATATAGGATTTCCCTCCTCGTCATAGGAGACAAGAGACATAGGGGTTCACATATGTTTTGTCCTCCACTGGTTTCTCTACAAAGTGTATTAGAGCATCACTCAGTGGATGGGCCATTATGAGTCCAGGTGGCCTTGGGATTCCCATGAGGTTGATGTCAATCCTAGGGGCAATTGGCTTTGAGTAATTGGGCATAGTGGTAGAGCTAATGGAGCTCTTCTTCCAAAGGTGGGTTGCCTATTCCTTTGTGGATAGTAGGTTGAGTATAGGGTTGTGGGTATGGAAGCCTTCTTGGCAACCAGCAGTGCAATGCATCATGTCCAAACCTACCCCAGTTAGCACAAGGTCGTGATCTAGGGTTAGGACACTTAGCTACTAGGAAATGGTTCCCATCACAATGCACACACTAGACGTGGGGTTGCACTCGCCTTCTAAACATCTCTTGTAGCTTGGCCAAATCTAATCTCAAGTCAACTATCTCTTGGTTTTAATTGATGTCTTTCCTCTTATCTTGCATGCCATGACCTGATTGATCACTAAGGATTGTGGTTCTCTCAGTGTTCTTAGAGGTGATGTTCTCTTGTGATGTGACTCTTGAGCTTCTCTCTCTCAGCAAGTTGTCCGCGTGTATTACCTCTTCAAAGACCTTAGCTAACATGTTCCTTTGCAGATTCAAGTTACTAGCTAAGGACTTATAGAGTTCTTCATTTCAGATTCCATTGGTAAACACAATGCTCTCTCATTGGGTCATTTCGTCACTGGAATACTTTTGTAGAGACTTCTCACATGAGTGACATAGTCTCATATTTCCTCCTTGCCTTTTTTATTGACATTCATCAACCTAACAATGAGGTTGTCTGAGTATCCAGCTTTAGAAAATCTCTTAATGAAAAGATCCTTTAGGCTATTGAAGTTATTGCACTCAACGTTGTCTAGGCTAGTAAATGAAGTTTATCCCTTATCTCCTAGGCAGAGTCCAAAATCTTGTGCACATTGAGCAAGGTCCATAAGGCCGTTTGCCTCACAAATCTGCTCAAATTGCTCAAAGAAGCTACAAGGATTGTTACTTATTTGATACTTCTCAAGCTGCTTTGCAACTATATGTATCTTGACCTAGCTTCTAGTATTTGGGGTGATTCCTAGTCTAGCTAGCAACCTAGTTGCAAGGGGGGCTGCTTCACTTTACTCTACTGCAGCAATGTTATCTGACAATCACTTCGTGATGATAAGCTCACTCAATGTAAGATCAATATCTAACTCTCTCTTTCTATCGGCATTTCCTTCTACTCTGTTGCCTCCTCCCCTCCTCAAGATTGTGTAATCTACAAATCTCTCGTGGTGTGCTATTTTCATTTGATGATCGTATCATGATATGAGTTTCTATATGTTGACTGGAAAATATCCTAGGTCAAGGCCTTGGGTTGTCTGTGTTCGTGTGTCGGGACCGAAAATGGGCCCGACACTAGCTCTAAGGCTCTAGCTAGGCCTCTATGCTCAACCAAAATGCCCCACAACCTCACGACGAGGAGCGTCTAGAGGCTTCACAAACATTAATCAAATTTAAACTTGCATTTGTATCGTTTATAGTCCAACGGATCTCTTTCCAACTCCTCACATGGATTACGCAAGCAGAATGGTGCCTAGCACCTCTTAACACCACACATACACACGGAGCACCCCTCGACCAACTACAGTGGCCCCACTACGACTCTCCTACACCTCGGGGATTGGCCCCAAGATGCACTGTTTAAATATATAACAAGTACGATACATAGTCCTCTCTTATCATCAATCGTTCCAAGAGAGAGTGTGTATCCTCACTTTATTTGTCCCCAAAGAAATGAACGTACTAACCCTATAGCTTGGGACTTCTCACACTCTCAACATGGGTCAACATTTAGGAAACTAAGTGCTTTGCAATCCAGGAGTTGATACTCGTTTAATACCATGTACATAGGATGCAATGCAAAGGTGAATGCCCATGAGTATACAAAAAATTAATTTCATCATATCAGCAATGTGGATGTGCACAACTAATTCTTTCCATGATTTCATACTACTAGCATACTTGTGGTGTTGTATAAGGATAGTACCGAGTATGCTCATGCTACTAAATCCTTTAACTTTTAAGAAAAATGCTTCCTATATATAAAGTGCATCATAAAAATCAAAATTTAGCCTATATTTAGCACTCATGACCCCTCCTCTCCCTACCATTTAATATTATGATTGTGGTGATAGGTGTAGAAAATGTTTTCATATCATTTTCTTGTTTGAAAAGCAATAAATCACGCACTATAACATGAAAATGGAGCTAAGCTAAGGCTAAATCTCATGCCTTAAGCCTACCATACATCCACAAACACATCTATACTTTTTTGTAATTTTTGACACATTAAAACTATTTTTCCATTTAAAACCTATTTTTCTTGATTCTTCTTGATTTTTAAATGAATACATTGCTATTTTTTTAAAATTTTTTGATTCAACCTGATTAACATTATTGAGATTCACCATTATCTTTTATTTCATCCCACAAGAACATGATTTTTTCACCCAAACTGGAAAAATCCTTATTTTTCTACTTAAATACCATATTTTGGGCTTTAAATTATTAATAACAACCATATTTAATTATAGATTCTGCATATTATCACTTGCAACCCTCAAAGATATGTCAAGCAAGGTTCATACAAATTTTCATACCATATAGACTTCATTTGGATCATAAATTGTAAAAACAAGCAAATTTTCTTCATAAAATGGACATACCTCTAAATTACGTGTTTCAAATCACAAAAATGGAATGCGTGGATAGCCATCAGACCTGCCATCGACCTCCACACAGCACTTAACATAAATTCTCAGCCTCCTCTCAATCTCCCATCAATCCGATGTATGCCCCCGGACAAGTATTCTTCATCCTGTTCTTATCTTTCTTTTACCAGCATGAATGGCCTCTTGGAGGAGAGAAAGGAGAGAGAAAGATTGAATTTGTATCTCCACAACTAGGCAGCCATTCCTCATGTGAAGACTAGCAATAGAGAGTAAAAAATTAGAGGATCAGGCCTGTGCCTTTGGATTTATGGGTTGTTTATCAGCGCACAACCCCCCTCTTCATGAATTGTGATGCCGCCTTCATCTCAGATCATGTGCCAAAAAAAATGTCATTGTCCATCACGTGAAAATTTGGGGCTCAATGGCCCCCAAGGGCCAAGCCTTTTCACATCTTGGCCTAATTTGATCGCCCAAGTGTCCAATCTCCAGTTCCTCCCCCATCCAATACCTGGTTCCGCATTTAAGAAATTTTATGTGTCCATCTTGAAGTTCTGAATTGTTGTGGACTTGTCCTGCTTCGATTTGGCAGCCAAAAAATTTATAAAAAATCCAAAATCATTGTGAAGGTTGGTAATTTGAATTCCTTTCTTCCATGGCAACTTAAAATTATAAGATCCATGTCTTCCACTTCCATCAAGATTTAAATTCCGCCTTAATTTTGCATCATTTGGGACTTATTCAGCATTTTCTCGGTGTTTAAATTCCACTCCCATTGGCGACCACATGATAGACTTAGCATGTCCAATCCACAAACTGATATGCACATAAAGAAACTATAAAGAGCATCAAGCTGATTCAAAAAATAATATACACCAAAACACAAACATAGCTCTCACCCTATGCCCTGGCAAAATCAAGGCATGAAAATTCATAAGGGATAGGCCAAGGATAATGGAATAGAGATCCAAAGCTAGTCGCTAACCAATTGCTCCAACATAGATAAGCCAAAAAGAACTATCCAAAGAAGTTATCCTAAGTGGTGGTTTATTAGGTGAGGACTCCTAAATCTCAATGAGATGCCTTTATAAATTAGGCTACAAGAAAAGGTTATAGGTAGAGAGTGTTACAAGACTCAAAAGAGTCAGTCACCTGTGGATTGGGAGGCAAAGTTGATCCAATTCCTTAGGTACTTCTGGAATACCATCATTTTGTATTTGATCAAAAATTGCCAAGGATGGAAATCTTTTCCATTAAATTTTCGAATTTGAGGACGGACATCAGCATATGTTGTGGCCATTGGGAAGATCTTACCACTTGTTAGAACAAGGGCAATGTTCAAACAATTGATATCAAAGTTGTAATGAGGAGAAAGGCTAAAAATCATACGTATGTAATATTTCAAAATATGACTTTGGTGGTCCTTTCTTATGTGCAATCTTCTTCCGAGGTTTAATGGTCTTTTTAGGCTTCAATGATGTGAACCTAGACTGGACTTTGGGCTCCTCCTTGTGGTATGGCTTAGTAGATGAACCTTGTGTTGGACAAGGATGGTCTATGATTTCAATGCTTGTTGCTGATGGTTTCGAGGAGAGTACAATGACACTCATCCCTTTGATTTCATTGACTAGTGTACTTGAAAAAAGTCACACAAGAAATGCAATACAAGTTTAAGGTAGGATAGTCTATGTGTTTATAATTGTACACATATCCTTACAACATGAAGTAAAGCACTCAGTTGTTTTAATTTTTTGATGAAAACATTTAGAATTGTGTAAGTACCAACAGCAATGATGATTAAGCAATGTGCCTTAGTGCTTACAAGCACTCATCTGTAGTTCATGTTGCTAGAGATGGTAGATGTCGGTCTTGGTGAACTTGATGATGACCCTTCAAGTAGAAGAACCTCTGAAATGAAGTTCCTAGATTAGTAACTGACTCTGAAAGAGTTGAATTAGTGATTAAAATCATTGTTAGTGACCAAACATTGAAAAAATTTGAAGATGGAAGAAGCTTGAAGCTTCTTGGCTATGGCTGTGAGGAGACCCACAACTAGGGTTTTGATCACAGCAGGCTATAGAAGATGAATGAGGAAAAACCCTCTTACGTGAGGATGGTCCACTGTAAGGGCTACAATAGCCCTAAGGTAGCCACCATGATTGCGCCCTATACCAGTCGTGCTTCAGCTTGAATCAGGTCGCCTACGGAAACTGTGCCAGATCTGAATTTTATGCAATGTCTTCCACCACGTCGCCTAATCCTAGCCTTTGATGTGCCAAGTTGAGTTGCCATGAGCTAAGGAGAAGATCTCTAGAAGAAATTAGAGGCTGAAATTGCTTCTATTGCCCACATTAGCTCCTCCAAGGTCAGGGGGTCTAGCTGGCTATGGTGGAGAGGAAGGTAGCTGAGATGGCAAGAGTACTTCTTGTGCACTTAGATGGGTAAAGAGGCTAAGGGAAGCTGAAGGATCAGAGGTGGCTCTGATACCATGTTGCAAATCAGAGTTGAAGGCTTGAGAGAGCGTGCACAAGAGGGAGAGAGAGAGAGATCAATTACAAGAACAAGATCTTGTTTAGTCAGTTGCTCAAAGTACAACTAGTACACTCTCTTCTACATGAGTGTGTACTTTAGGCTCTTTATATAGCCACCATAGGAGTTAGGGTCAGGGTTTCCCCTGTTCTCCAGTCCTTTTACACCTAGCTACCCTTATCCTCTCTAATGTAGGGAGAGTTCCTATGCTTATCTTTCAACAAACATAAGCAATGTAGAGCTATGCACACTGAGAAGCAAATGAAACCGCAAGACCTGCCAAAGCGATTTACTAAGTTTAAGAAAGGCGACAAGGTAGTGATCTTGCAAGGAGCCAAAAGATAAGGACAAGCAAGTGAACCAATAGAAGGACAAGCCAAGGTGAAGGAGGTTGATTTAGCCAAGGAAGGGGAGACACTCCGACCTATCTTTATCACCGATGACTTGACCAGGGAAGAGGAAGCAAGTCTCATCGCTCTCTTATGAGGGTACATGGACATCTTTGCTTGGTCCCTCAATGAGCTGAGAGGGTAGATCTGAGTGTCATAACTCATAATATCCCCATGACCCCTTATGCGACGCTGGTCAAGCAACGACCGTACCCTATGAATCGCAAGCATGCTCATGCTGTTACTAAGGGCAAGATTCATTTAGGAGATTGAACACACGGACTAGGTCTTGCCAATAGTGATTGTACTGAAGAAGAATGAAAAGATCAAAGGGTGCGTCAACTACAAGAAGGTAAAGACTACTACCAAGAGGGGCAATTATCCATTGCCATACATTGAACACATGTTCAAGAGAGTGGCAGGCAAAGAGGCCTCCAATTTTCTAGACAGCTTCTCAAGATACAATCAAGTGCAAGTGCACCCTGATGACACTACCTTTGCCATTGAGTGGGGTATCTTCACCTATATAGTTATGCCTTTTAGGTTGACTAAGGCACCTGCTACTTTCTAGAGGCTCATGTGTACAATATTCAAGGACGTGCTTAGCAAAGAGTTAGAGGTATTGTTGAGGACTTATGTGTTCACTCCAACTAGAAGGAACACTTAGACAAACTCCGAGCAGTCTTTGAATGATGCAGACTATATTGTCTCTCATTTAACCCCTTAAAGTGCCAGTTATAGGTAAAGCACGGATGCATCCTCGAAAATGTGATGTCCAAGAATGACATTTCCATTGACTTCTCAAAAGTTAGAGTTATTGTCGATCTTCCACCCCCAATCAATTACAAGGGAGTTCAGTGCTTCCTAGGCCATACCGAGTACTATTGACAGTTTGTGCTAAACTATGCATTGATTGCTAGACCCCTATATAAGCTACTAATAATATTCGAGTGGACCAAGGAATGCCAACACACATACAAGGAATTGAAGAAGGCTCTAACCACCACACCAATCTTAAGAGACCCAGGCTAGAACATAACCTTTCATGCTCATATTGATGCTTCAAAATTCATAGTAGGAGCTGTGTTGTGCCAGCATGGTGATCACAATCTAGACTTTCCAATGAGCTTTGCTAGCAAATAACTCATGGATATAGAAATGAATTACTCCACAACCGAATGAGAGAGGTTAGCCATGGTGTTTGCAGTAAATAAATTTCGACATTATCTTCTTACTATGCTTTTTATTTTCTTCGTCAACCATCAAGCCTTGTTGTATCTAGTGAACAAACCTTGCGCCATAGGACACATAGCTCGATGGCTACTTTTGCTTCTTGAATTTGACTTCTCCGCTGTCGTACCCAAGGGAAAGTAGCACTATATGGCTGATCATGTGTCTTCCATATCCATGGGAGAAGCCATTGGACAGGGCATTGGAGATGAATTGCCAGACACACATCTATTCACCCTATCTATCGAAAGAGATATGTTTAGAGGCAACTTGATGCCATATTGGTGGGCAGATGACATAGCCCAGGTGCTTGAGCATGGACTACTTGATCGACCTATAAAAAAAGCATGACTAAGGCGAATCATTCTCAAAAGTTAATAGTAACCAACTCATCGGCTACTAGGGTAAGGCGGATTGCTACAAAGATGGGTGTGTGAGCATGAAAATGCACGATGTACTAGTTGATGCGCATGCTGGAATTGCAGGAGGACACTTCAGTGGAGATACGATGGCAAGGTGTTCCATCTTAGCTATAGTGGCCCATGCTTTTTCGAGATGCAGCACGATTCGTCAAACACTATGACGAGTGCCAATGGACCAAGGTACTAGTTCGCAAGGACAAACTGGAGTTGAGCCCCATCATATCAAGACAACCATTCAACAAATGGGAGATTGACTTCATTGGGCCTATCAAGTCCTATTGCTCAATATTCGCAAGCCAAATACATCATTATGGCCATCGACTATCTCACAAAGTGGGCGGAAGCTCGAGCCACGAGAAGAACGACACAGGAACCATTGTCAAGTTCTTATGGGAGCAGGTAATCTCTCGATTTGGTTGCCCCATCAAACTTGTCAGTGATCAAGGCACACACTTCATCAATGAGGTGATTGCCCATCTCCTATACACCTTCCTAATTATCCATCGGAAGTCCTCACCCTACTAACCTCTGGCCAACAACCAATCAGAATCAACAAATAAGATTCTAGTAAACGTCCTAAACAAGGTAGTTTCTACTTCGCGCAACGATTGGGATAATAAGCTAATGGTAGCCTTATGGGCCTATCGGATAGCCTATAAAATGACTGTGGGATAGACCCCCTTCAGGTTGACCTATAGAAGTGAGGCAATTCTAACTGTAGAATTCTTCGTTCCTAGCTTGAGAATTGTTATTCAAGAGAGGTGGGAGGGAAACGAGGCCTAGACAAAACGTCTAGTTGAGCTAGAACGCTTATCCAAAACTCCGCTTCTAGCCACCCACGCATTCATCTACGAAAAGGCACGATGCAAGAGCTGGTTTGATAAGCACGTCAAACAACATTGCGATTTCTTAGTATTGTTATGCTCAGTCAAGGGACATAAGTAGAAAATGAAGTTTAGGGGGTTAGGACATTTCAAAATTTGCACCATGGAGCTGAACCGGTAATGTTGAACTTGAAACCCTAGAAGGTGAGGGCATCAGCTTCTTTAATGGTAGCAATGCTAGAAGCCCTTGTCAATATATGAGTAGCTACCATTACGACGATTGAAGATGAGGATGAGGAAGCCGTAGCTCCGCCGACTTACTTGCACATGACCATTACAACCCAACACACACATGCCATTGATGCATTGATCGATGAGGGTAGTGCCTTTAATATCTTGACTCACGATCATTGGACTCAAATCGACAAACAACAATTACAGTCCAGTAACATCAAACTCAGCCCATTTGGGGGCCAATCATATGCACTTTTGGAAAAGTGCAAAGTTGTAGTCTCTATCGAGTTTGAAAGCTTGTCCATAGCCTTTTATGTGTTGCCAAACACGAAAGATGCAAGCATGAAATTACTGTTAGGACAAACTTTTAAGAAGCAGACTCACTATAATGTTGACTACCAGTCACAATGTATTCACCTGACCATCGGCAATGTATGAATCATCACAGCCTTCAACAAGGGCTTGATGCTGAGTCATGCAGCCCATGCTGAAGGCTGTGACGATTTGTCACCCCCTGCCAAACCTTAGCAACAAAAAGCCAACCACAAAGCTAAAATCCTTGAACACTAGTTCAAATGGGCACTGAAACATCCAAGACGACGCCTAGGAGCACCCAACCTCAAACTCGCAAGGCTAGGAACCTTCCCTCGAAACATAGGAGGCCCAGAAGAAACTATAGGCATCAACGAATAGTCAAGCGGCAATGGGTCCCGAAGACCTTGTTGCAAGTGCAAGGCTATTACGAGGGCAGTACCTGCATTTGGGTACCTAATGCCAAGATGACCAATGACACTACTGAAATGCCACCCTCAAACTTGACCACATGAAGCATCAAGATGACTCAAGCATCAACATCACTAAAGCCTCTGGCTGTAGGGTCTATTACCCTTCCAGAACCTAAACCCATCGAGACTCAACAAGTCTATCAACCGAAACCGCAGCTCGCTACTTCTAAACTGCCTCAACCTTGTCCTGCTAGTACCCCAACCACTGCCCAAGCATCTAGTAGTGCGCTACCCACCGCACCGGCCATGGCTAGTGCACCAAGACCACAACCCCCAGCTAGAACTACAACCAGAGCTGCACTCGATAGTTGTGGAACCTGTCTGGTGCGCAGATCGGTCGTTGTATGCTCATGTAGTGAATCCCAAAAGGTCCCCAAGAACAATGAACTCTACTTTTTGCACAAGCTATAAGGTAAAAAGCATGAACGACAAGAGCAAGAGACCAATTGGGCGCAATATTCCCCCATACCTTGTGTGAGCGCTTCACAAAGCATGTATTTTATGTATATTTCTTCTTCATGCTCAATAATAGCCCAATTTACAAAAATATATCAAGCTTTTAGCTTTTGAGTTTGCTTTTACAAAAATAGGAATAAAGCTAATGGACGGTGCCCATAGAGTCTGGCACGCCCAATACAATGTCCAAATAGAAATAACATATCCTTGCGCATAAGCGCATACAAAATAATAATAAATAATCGATGCCTCAATAGACATGACAAAATATAGGCGTGGCACCTATCAAAATATAATCCATAGATCGAATACTCGCTAGACTCTAATGCTTTCCTCCGCACTGCTGCTATCTCTACACATCAACTCAAGCATTCACAATCGTTAGTAAAATAATACAATTAAACCGGTAAAAGTGAATACCTAGCAGTCTTCAGCTACATAAATAAATCAACTGGTTAGAAATAAATCCTAACCTTAATTTATTACGAGTGCGCACTCAAAACTCATAAACATTTATTAATTTAATATGTATTTTGCGTAATCACCCGCTATGGAATCACCCATGTACACACTAAATTAATGAAATGCCCGAAAAGGATAGGCGTCCCCATCAACTTCTCGCACAAAGAATCCACTTTGTGTATGAGCCCCGGTCATCAAAGTTTACAGAATCCACCGTAGAACCTCATGGAATCCACCGTGGCATATGCCTCCTGGCATCATACCCCCGGGGTGGGATAGCAATTGACCTCAATTGCTATTAGCTCAATGTGAAGCTAACAGAGTGGGGAAAGCATTTAAGTCTCTAGCGTACATCTCTTGTGCTTCTTCTACAAGATGGTTCTTAAATTTAACTAGATATCTAGAATATCTTCGGCCAGTTCTAGTGGTCATAAAGTCAGTGTCTATGATAGCTTCTGGTTTAAGTATTTCAGTCTCTTCCTCTAATAAAGGTGGGTTTTCATAAACAGGGTGTACATGTAATTGGCCTCTAAATGGTCTCAATAAACTAATGTGAAATGTGTTGTGAATTTTCCAATGAGATGGTAATTCTAACTTGAATGCATTGTTATTAATTTTATGAATGATCCTAAATGGTCCATAGAATCTGGGGGACTAATTTGACAACTGGATGTCTATCTACATTTTGTAGTCTACGTTTTTCTATTCTCAGCCAAACATAATCATCAACTTTAAAATTCATGGCTTGTCTTTTCTTGTTGGCTTGTTTGGTATATGATTACTGGGCTTTAGCGATCATATCCTTAACTTCATCAAAAATAGTATTATGCATACTAGCAATATCATCAGCACTTTGAATTCTATTAGACAAAGATGCAACATGTGTAGATAATCTATATCCATAAATCACTTCAAACGGTGCTTTCTTTGTAGATGTGTGCGGTGTATTGTTATATGCAAACTATAATAAATGCAAATGAGTGTCCCATGTCTGAGGTTTAGAGATAGTATATGCATGTAAAAGACCTAGAATGGTGCTATTTGTGGCTTCTATTTGTCCATTAGTTTCTGGATGAAATGCAGATAAGAAATCAATCTTTGTGCCTGGGTTAGCAAACAGGGTAATCCAAAAGTTGTTATAAAATCTAGAATCACGATCTGAAATAATAACTTTTGGCAATCCATGGTTAATAAAAACAGTTTTCAAAAACAATTGTGCTGCTTGTGATACTGTTGAAGTTTTCTTACATGGAATGAAATATGCTTGTTTACTAAATCTATCTACAACTGTCCAAATCATATCATGGTTAGATTTAGTATTAGGTAAACCAGTAATGAAATCCATAGAAATTTGTTCCCAAGGTTTAGATGGAATAGACAAAGGCATAAGTAATCCATACTGTTTACCATGATGTCTCTTAACTCTTTGACAAATCAAACATTCAGAAACGAAGCTAGATACATCAGCATCCATATGCGGCCAATAAAAATCTTCAGTTAACATACGTAATGTAGATATGATACCTCTATGACCTTGGTATGGGGGACAATGAATTTCATTCAAAACAAAAGATCAGAATGGAATTGTAACACACAATCTCTTTTCATAAAACATAAATCCATCATTATATGACAATGAATCAACAGGAATGAAATTATTTTGAACTGATTTATTCCAATCAGAATGAAAAGTAATATCTTGATGATATGTATCTTTCATTGCAATCAAAGAATCAAAAGATATGACAGAAATATTATGAATGGCAAGTCTTCTACTCAATGCATCAGCCACTACATTTTCTTTTCCAGGTTGGTATTGAATGATAGGATGAAAACTTTGAATAAAGGAAGCCCATTTGATATGACGGTCAGAGATTTGAGGTTGGCTAAGTAAATGTCTAATACTTTGCTTATCAGTCTTTATCATAAATTTTGAACCCATTAAGTAGTGTTTCCACTGTCTTAATGCTTGTACAACTGCTAATAGTTCTTTGTCATATGTGGAATATTTCAGCTCAGAGGGTTTCAGTTTACAACTAGAATAGGCTATAGGATGATTGTCTTGCATAAGTACGGCTCCTATTCCTGATCCACTAGCATCGGTCACTACTAGAAAGAATGGTCTATTAAAGTCAGGCAACTGTAGAACAAGGGCATTGGTTAATGCATGTTTTAGTAAGTCAAAGGATTTCTGTTGATTTTCGGTCCATTGATAAACAATTCCTTTCTTCAGAAGTTTGGTTAATGGTAAAGCAAGTAATGAAAAATTACGTACAAACTTCCCATAGAAACTAGCAAGACCAAGGAATGAGCGTAACTCATGCACGTTTTTAGGTACATGCCAATTCAATATTGAATCAATTTTCTTAGGATCAACTTTAATTCCATCAGATGATACAATATGACCTAAATACTCAATTTCTGTTTTAAAGAATTCACTCTTTTCAGGATTTGCATACAGTTGATTTTCTTTCAATAACTGAAAAACCAATGACAAATGCTCATAATGTTCTTTCTCATTTTGACTAAACACCAAAATATCATCAAAGAAAACAATTACACAATACTGATATTTCAAAAAGATACGGTTCATCATTCTACTAAAGGTAGTAGGTGCATTAGTCAATCCAAATGGCATGACTAAAAATTCGTAATGACCAAACTGTGTATTGAATGCAGTCTTGAATATGTCAGACTTATCTAGCCTCACTTGATGATAACCAGACTTAAGGTCAATTTTACTAAATATTGCAGATCCTTGTAGTTTGTCCATAAGGTCATCAACTCTAGGAATGGGATACCTATTCTTTATAGTGATCTTATTTAAAGCTCGATAGTCAATGCACATACGATAGGTATTATTCCTTTTCTTGACTAACAGAACAGGTGCACCGAATGGAGAACTGCTAGGTCTAATCAATCCTCTATTCAGTAATTTCTCAACTTGACTCTGGATTTCTTTTTGCTCTATCTGGTTATGCCTATAGGGTGCTTTGCAAGGTGGTTGTGTGCCAGGGATCAAATCTATCTTATGGTCTTCTGGACGTGAAGGAGGTAAACCTGGTGGTAGGTCTTCTGCAAAACAGTCCTTAAAATATGCAAGAAATTCTTTATGCCTAGGGTGCATATGATTTTCCTTTACTTGCAATTCATTCACCCAAATGAGATAGGATTTACTACTCTTGCGTAATGCACGTTTAGCTTGAGTATGCGAAAGCAGTGGAAAAACATTAGATGAATGCATACCATATAATATAATAGATTTTCCTTGAAAATTAATATTCATTGTGTGTGTGGAATAATCTATATCCGGGTTATGCTGGTGACGCCAAGGCATACCTAAAATAATGTCACTCGACTGTGATGGAACAACTAAGAAATTTCTTCGTTCAATGCATGAACCAATTTGAATCTCTAAGTCTTGCACTTCCTGTGTACCATTATACCTAGTGCCTAAAAATGCAGCTTTTATGCGATAATGCGTAGGTACTGTCTGTAATTTCAATTCTTTTACTAATTTTGCTAAAATAAAATCATGAGTACTACCGTCATCATGCAAAATAGTCTTTTCCTTTCCATGCATCAAACATTTCATAGTCAATAAAGAATGTGGAGTAGGCATACCTGGTAAAGTATCAGAAGTAGTAGTAGTGTCGTCCTCATCTTCAGTGAAATCAGGCATATCTTCATGTTCGTCTTCGTCCATGGCTCTAAGATAGTTGATATGAGCTGGTGGCTTCTTTGAATGAAAATTTGCTGCTAGATGTCCAGGCTGGTGGCATTTATAGCATACTATTGGCTTGGCTTTGGTTACATTATTTGCAATGGCGGAAAGTCTAGGTACATTAGGATTTGGCTGTGGAATAGGCTTAGGATTTGGATTGACATTGGATGGTAATGCAGGTGGTTTTGCCCAATTTTTGCGGAAAGATGATGAAGAGAAATGACCTGGATTAAATCTTCTAAAATTGGAATTGAATTGTTTAGATCCATAATTACCATTGGCTTGGAATTGCTGTGGTCGTCTATCTCTACCGCGTAGCTTATCTTCAGTGTCGTGAGCTAGTGAAATAGCGTCTTCAAGAGTAGCAGGCTTGAACATGTTAACTTCAGCGTAGTAATGTCCAAGGAGTCCAGACATATATTTGTGCTTATGTGTCGTCTCTAGTACGTCTTCAAGCATGCGTAGCTAGAGAAGTGCATTCCAAAAACGCTCTGTATATTGAGGTATAGGCTCATGATCCCGTTGCTGGAGTAGATCCCATTGCTTGATAGCTTTCTCATGAAATTGCGGTGGAAGGAAATTCTGCATGAACTTCTTCTTGAAATCTTCCCAACTAGCAAGACATTCTATGCTCTTGCGTACTACAGTCCACCAAAGTGATGCTCTATCTACCAAATGATTAGTAACACACTTGATTTTATCCTTTTCTGCATAGGTTTCCTCATGGAAATAGTCATCAAACTGACTAATAAATGTTAGAACAGTCTTTCATTCTCGTATGCCATTGAAAGTATGAAATTTGAAACTTCGTTTACTTATCTTTGATTCCTTGTGAATGGTTTGAGCTTCAAGAGTGGCGTCGATGGTACGTCGAATCAAATCTTCAACTTGAGGTTCTTCTTTGTCGGTAGACACTCTTTGTAATTTTGCCAGTTACGCTTGCAATGATTGCCTAGCCCTTCGTTCTTCTTCCAATTGCATCATGATTAAATCCAGCTTTTGCTCCATCGTAGGCTCAGGTAGGTCGTCTTCAGCCATAAGATCATCCATATGTGGTTCCGTCATCCTGTACAACTCAAAAGACCTTTCTCACTCAAAATCAAGTTAGCGGGATGAGCGTAGCTCAAGTTCGGGGTTACAAGGCTTATGTGTTTTGGGGTATATCTTTCTCAATCTTCAGAAAATCTGCAATTTTTCCTTCTTCATATGCTAAAAATGCTTCAGCAAACCTACGTATGGGTAGAATACCTTCCAACGAACAACTTTGCAGTTCGGAGTTTCTGCGCAGGAACAGTCCTTCTAGGAGTTTTGAGCACAAGTCAGTTCTGACTCCAGTTGACTAGTCTGACTTGCAGAGTTGCAGACTTATGTGACTTGCAGAGTTATAGACTTGCAGAACTTAGCCAACTTAATGAACTTGCAGAACTTGATCACAGATTACTTGCAAAACTTGACTTCTGTGGTGTGTGGCCTGGAGTTGTTGACTTGCAAAGTTGATTTATCTTAAGTAGACTAAGCTTAATTGCTTAAGCTTAGTGGGGGTTATGGATCATAAAAACGGCGCAGATTTCGTGGGGGGGGGGAGGGGGGGCACGTTTTTTTCGCCGCGCGAAAAAAATCGGAGGTCCTCTAAGACCTCGATGACAAATTTTGAAGCTATTAAGCTTCTTTAAAGCTTATAAGCTTTAGTATTAAACTTTTGAAGAGATTAGATATGGAGTTTTCTCACTGTTTGCCCACGACTTGATGATGGAGATGAAGGAGTGGTCCTCCACCTGTACAGCCCGGTCCTTCGCGATCTGATGACAGAAACAGGGGTTCTTGATCGCCAAAAGTCTGCATGTATCGACAGTTCGCGACAAGATTGACCGCAGAGCCCGATCGTTCCAGGAGCTCCGCCTTCGCACGAGATGGGTAGCGATTGGAAGCTCTTGATCTCAGCTCCGCTCTGATACCACTGGTGCGCAGATCGGTTGCTGTATGCTCACGTAGTGAATCCCGAAAGGTCCCCAAGAATAATGAACTCTACTTTTTGCACAAGTTACAAGGTAAAAAGCATGAACGACAAGAGCAAGAGACCAATTGGGTGCAATCTTCCCCCATGCCTTGTGTGAGTGCTTCACAAAGCATGTATTTTATGTATATTTCTTCTTCATGCTCAATAATAGCCCAATTTACAAAAATATATCAAGCTTTTAGCTTTTGAGTTTACTTTTACAAAAATAGGAATAAAGCTAATGAACGATGCCCATAGAGTCTGGCACGCCCAATACAATGTCCAAATAGAAATAACATATCCTTGCGCATAGGCGCATACAAAATAATAATAAATAATCAATGCCTCAATAGACATGATAAAATATAGGCGTGGCGCCTATCAAAATATAATCCATAGATCGAATACTCGCTAGACTCCAATGCTTTCCTCCGCCACTGCTGCTGTCTCTACACATCAACTGAACCATTCACAATCGTTAGTAAAATAATACAATTAAACCGACAAAAGTGAATACCTAGCAGTCTTCAGCTACATAAATAAATCAGCTGGTTAGAAATAAATCCTAACCTTAATTTATTACGAGTGCGCACTCAAAACTCATAAACGTTTATTAATTTAATATGTATTTTGCGTAATCACCCGCTATGGAATCACCCATGTACACACTAAATTAATGAAACGCCTGAAAAGGACAGGCGTCCCCATCAACTTCTCGCACAAAGAATCCACTTTGTGTATGAGCCTCGGTCATCAAAGTTTACGAAATCCACCGTAGAACCTCACGGAATCCACCGTGGCATATGCCTCCTGGCATCACTATCAAGCCCAACCAAACCTAAGCCACCGTCGGTCTTAGACCCTCTTACCAGCAGAGATCCATTCTAACTTTAGCTGCAGACTTAGCTGAGAATACATGTGACGACTTGGTTACTTGCCTCAAACACTTCGATGCCACATTTACCATGCTTGCTAAAAGTTACAATCAACTAGACTTAGGTTTTTTGGACAAGCCTTTAGCAACAGAAGTGTACATGCTACCTTGCTTATGGGAGGAATCTAAATTCGTATTCATCAAATCTTCCTAGGCAGTTAATGAATTCATTGCCATGGAGCTTTCCATTGAACAAGCATGCAAACAACACTTGATCACATCTTATGTCAAAAGCAAAGTCCTTACCACGAACCAGTACATTGAAAAGTTGAAGCAGCTCCCTGCCAATGACTCCTCCTTCTTACGTAAATGGTATGCTCTTCGACTTCACTAGGAACTAGAAGGATGCCAAGTCATGACAAATGCTAAACAGAGACGCATGATCAAAACCGCGGAGTATGACCTGACATATATAGCTCTAACTTCCTAAAGGGTGTTGGCCACCATTCGTAATCGACCCCTTGAGGACCACATCCAAGGGCATCCCTATTTAGATCAAATTCTCACAGAGGAGGAACTCCATATTGCTAGTGGAGTTGACCTCGGGGATTTCCTTCTCGATGTCCTCACCTACATCGCACAAGTAGGTGTCAGACCCTATGGCATGGACCACTATGCTCAAATGGAATATAACCCTAATTTTATCCTTGGCTCATGCAAAAGTAAACACAGTAACCATGCGTGGAATGCCCTTAACCCCTTAACCATAATCCTAGGAAGGATTCTTCTTCTTTTCGCAAGGAGAGGGGGTAAGGTGGAAATAAGAACAAAACTCAAAAGCATATGGAAACAAATCAAAACCAGTTCATGATTAAGAAAAAGGGTCATAAAATTTGGGACTTATGGATTTCTTGAGGGAGAAGCATTTCAATACTACAAGCATGTGACCTTTTTCCTCTGCAAATAATTATTGTGAAAAGCTCTAATGGTGAACATGGCTTCATGATAGGTACCCAACATGGCGGGCCAAGAAAAAGCTAGCAAGTTGTCATTTTTCGAAGAAGAGCATGCAAAATTTGGACTTTCTGTGGAAACAAGGGCCTTTTACCAGTTCAAGTTCAGGCATATCTTGAACTTGGAGGATGTTGCTATGAAAGAATAACCAATGAAGCAGATTTTCAAACAACGTCATTTGCAAAAGTACATGGAGGCAATTGGACAAGCTGTTGCCTACGAGAAGTGTGCGGAGTTCCTCCGAACCTTTGGTAGGAACCGCAACATTGTCACTATGTGAGAAGAAGAAGAAACCCACCGAGTCCAGATCGAGTTGACTCTAGAGTTGGTAGAAAAAGCATTAGGCCTAGCCAATAAGGTGGAAAGGTGACCAAAGAGAGATGTGTATGCCATGTTAGAAATGGACAAGGTAATGGTCCACACAAACAATGGCATCAGCTTGGTAGACATCCTTGACTCCAAGATCCAGCTCCATGACAAAATGATGCATGCACTGTTCTCTAGACATAGGTACAACTCAATAATGAGCCGAATCAACGTTCCTATGCTAGAGAACATTTCAGCAAGATCCTGTGATGAAGTGAACTTAAATAGCTTTGTGCGAAAGACCATTGAGTCTTCACCAAAAGTGCTTGCTACAGGAGGGAGACAAGCAGGTGGAGAGTCCCTTACCACCAATGCAAAAAGAAAAGTGTCATCCACAAAGGGCTCTACCATCGACTTTGATGGGGTTGAAAACCATAATAAGGGAAGCACTGGGTGTTGGGGTAAAAGGTCTCTAGACCTGCCCGTGCACACTGTGATCACCCATTTTTTATTCATATATAATATGATAGTGCAATAAGGCTGTCAATTCAGTTGGACAGCACCTACATTGTGTGTGCTCTTCTCTCCCGCATCTTCCTCTTCTCCTTCTCCACTACCATTATATCCCCTTCAATTGGTATCAGATCTTTGGATCATAGCTTGATCGTGGAGCTTGGCCCAGTATTACTTCAGCCTAGATTGAAGACCTAGAGCTTGGAGCTTGAATGCCATCCATGGCTTCTTCCCCTCGATGTAAGATTTCATCTCCCACATCCCCCCGGCCCTCATAGGCTCTTTGTAGGTGTTCCTTGGCTTCATTGGGCACCTTGTATGCCCCCATTTGCCCCCTTATCCTCAGCATAACCAGCAAGTCCCACAGTAGCAGCTCACGTTTTTTTGTGCCTATTTCAAAATCTAGCTCAAAAATCCTGTTTTTTCTCATATCTCGGGCACCTGAAACCCGATTTAGGTAAGGTAAGAGTCTAACTTGGGGTTTTGGCATGCTCCGAACGCAATGATGATGTCAGATCTACCAAATTCTGATCACATAATTTTTTGTAACAGATCTGAGTTGATTTACAGTAAGAAAATGTCATGCTCTTAGCTTATGTGATGCTCCCGAGGCTTGGTATTTGATGCCCAAATGCTTTGGGGATGTTTGCCCAATTTTTTGAGATGCTTTGGGACTTGGTTTGAGCTTCCATCGCTTGATTTATGCAGGGATTTACTGATGTACATTGTTTAGCCAACAAGGTTTTATTAGGGACAGCTTATGCATAATGCTCTTTGTTGACATTCGAGTGTCCTATTGGATGTATTGATGCTTGGTCATCATGGTTTATGCCCGAATATGCTATTTGAGAGCTATTGAGCCTTGATTTGGATGCAGACACTTCGTTGTTGGTTCGGATTTATGCTACCTTGGTTGACATGTTATTTTACCTGTAGTTTGGTTATACCTATGGTCTACGGGTGCTCCCAACTATTAGGGATGATATACTGATGTATTTGGATGATGAAACTTTGATGTTTATGCTCTTGGATGCTTCTTGAGCAAAGAGTAGAGCTCAATTCTTGGTCCACTGTCATTTTCTTTGTAGCTGGCATTTCACTTGACAAGGTTTATGCCTCGTGCTACCCATTATGGGATTGATGTCTGATGTGGATGCTTTTGGGTTCGGCTGCAGTATGGCAAATGTTTGGGCTTGAATCAACTTGCATTTGAGAATTTTTTGGAGCAGTTTGCATTTGGTTGGCTTATCACTTATGCAGCTTGGATGCTATTTGGCCCTTAATGCCTCGATTATGGATCTTGGATTTACTTGGATGCAAATACATGTTTGAGCAGTGATTGCTCCATTGTCTTGGCAGTTGGTTATTGAGCTTTCATTGGTCATTGATATTTGGCTCTTTGCAGGTTACTCCTTGATCACTAGACTTCTTGACAGTGCTTGGGTTTAGTAGTTATGGCTTTGTTGCTTCTGTGTTGCCTAGTTTCTATGCTAGTTGGGTTGCTTTTGCCCATACAAGTCAGAGAGCAGTTGCTCTTGATACTTACCTAGCTGTGCACTTTGTCTACTATCATGTACTTTACAGAGCCACTTATTTGGATGTTGTTGTATAGATACTTGGGCTTCTCCTGGAGCTTGACCATTGCAGGATCTTATGCCACTTACCGTGTCTTGCATTGACTTGGATGCTACTATGTGGTCTGATGTACTGTAGAGTCATGTTTGCCATTATGGTTATGGGCTGATTTCATGGCTGAATACCATATGCTCTTATGACCGATGTCTTATTCTTTACCATACTGTGGTTGGTTATGTCATGTAGTTGGCTACGACTCTTCTTCATGTGGGAGCTTTTGCATCCTTGGTTGATGCCTTTATGTCCTCCCATCTGTTGAGGTTGCATGAGCATTTGCAGCATGCTTCTACCACTGATGTACTTGCAGATGATTGTCTTTATGAGCAGGTTCCCTCCATTGGGATAGCCCTCAATTGCTTGAGCTCTGTGGATGCTATGGATAGACCTATTCATGATAACTTGGATTCCTTGTCATCTTCTACAGGTTCTTCTACTTTAGGTGTTGTTTGCTTCCATTGTGGGAAGCTTGGGCATGTTCAAAGAAAATGCTTTAGATGGATTAGAGAGCAGCAAAGACAGAGATGAACAAACATGAGTAGAGAGTCGGAGATATAGTAAATGTAGCGGGTGTTACCACTATTACTAGTGGTGAGGTACATGTTGTTACCCATGATGATGCAGTTGAGCATGTGCTCCTGTCATCTAGTTTCCCTACAACTTTCTTGCTAAGTGATACGGCCTATGCCTCAAATTGGCTATTTAATTCTATGGCATCTTGTCATGTTACTCCACATAGAGCATGGTTCTCTACTTACAGGGAGTTTGATGGATGCATTTCTTTGGGCCTTGAGAAAACTTATGCTATCCTTGGTATAGGGGACATACACCTAGCTTTGCCTAATGGGACTTCTCTTATACTCAGGGATGTTTTACATGTTCCTACGCTCAGTAAGAGCTTGATTTCTATCAATCAATTGCATAATGCAAGATATACTATTTCTCTTCAAGATAGGTCATGGAAGATCTGTTGTGGTTGCTTGATTTTGGCCAGAGGTTCTAGAGTTGATTCTCATTACCCAGTGCATGTCTCTCATGTGGGAGATTCTATGGTTACAGTTATCCGATACCACATGCATTGTTATGGCATTATCGCCTAGGCCATATGCACCACAGAGAGATGGAGATCTTGTCTCGTTTAGACTCATTGTTGCCTCCTATGTCACTTACAGATCTTGATGCTTTCCCTAATTGTACTCTTGGTCCTTTTAGAGCCCCCTTGGCTTATGGAAATCGTACAAGGCATGCTCTTCTAGATCTTGTCCATTGTGCAGTATATGGACCTATGCCTTCCCTGTCACTCGGTGGAGCGTCATACTTTGTGACCTTTGTTGATCATGCTACCCACCGTGTTTGGGCTTTTCCCTTGGTGCAGATTGAGGATGCTGCAGTTATGCTTGACAAGTTTATGGATTCTGCTCATAGCAAGCCTAGGTGCTTGTAGATGGATTATGAGAGTCATGCTCTCTCTCCGAGATTTCAGACCTCTTGTCAGCAGTATGGCATTGATTTCTTGTGCCCACAGTATTATGGGATTGTTCATGGCATGTGCCTGACCTTATAGACAAAGGTTGTTTCTATGCTTACAACAACTAGGTTGTCTTATGGCTTTTGGGATGAGACCCTTACGACGGAAATCTATTTGGTTAACAGGATGTCGTGCTTGACCTTGGATGGTATTACACCCCATGAGGCATGGAGTAGCATGCAACCCTCCTATGATTACTTGAGGATGTTTGGCTGCCAGGCATTTGTACGTATGCCACATGAGCCTATGTCACGTAGATGTATCCTCCTTGGTTATGGAGATGGTGACTTTAAGGCCTACATATTATGGGATTTGGATGCCCAACAGGTCATATGCAGCCGTCATGCTATCTTCTATGAGATGCTGACACCTCTCAAGCCTCTTGATGAGCGTTCATTACCCTTTATGCTGATTTTACAATAGATATTGCCATTACAACAACCTATTTATGCTGAAAATGAGGCACTTATTGGCCCAGATGACATAGCTATGCATAGCAATCAGGGTCAGGATGTGGGTGCTCAATTGCTAGACCCCTTGCAGGCTCATGAGAGCCGTTTTCTTGTAGTTTTGCAGGTTGGACAACCAGCCATATGTCAGTCTTCCGCTTTGCTGAGGCCACATGTAGTCTTGAGACCCCGTTGGACGAGTGTCCGAGATGTTGGCTCTCTTTCAGTGATTGACTCTAGAGAGTTTGACTGCTCTCCGCTGTCTTGTATGCGCCACGGTGATGCTATGAGTGACTCTAATGCTTTACAGCTGTACAGTGATGAGTTGTGCTTGCTTCATGAGAAGCATTCTTGGATTGCTCCGTTGTATGGAGTTGTAGGGTCGCTTATCTCCTGGATGTCATGGACTCGGGGATTCTTGACTCTTCTTCTGCAAAGGTTCCCGACACTTCTTACATAGCTCGCTTTCCGATTGGGCGTTGGGTGAGATGTCATGATTCCTCACCTTGTCTTTTTTTTTCTTTTCTTTCACTCCCTAGCCACATTGGCCTTTTAATGGGAGGTTGTTGGGGTAAAAGGCCACTAGGCCTTCCCGCGTACATTGTGACGGCCCATTCTTTATTCATATATAATATGATAGTGCAATAAGGCTGTCAATTCAGTTGGACAGCACCTACATTGTGTGTGCTCTTCTCTCCCGCATCTTCCTCTTCTCCTTCTCCACTGCCATTGCATGACCTTCACTGGGGGAAGGACAGGGTGAAGAAGAAGGTGTTGCCTCACCATGAACAACAACCACACTCTAGTGAAAGGACGGTGAGTGAGGATGAGGAAGAAGAATGAGAAATGCAAAGTAGTCAGTGAAAATCCAAAGAACCAAAGCAGGACTCACAAGAGAAGGCCGAGGAGGAAAGCAGGAAAAATGAAAAAGCAGACTTACAAAAAGCCAAAAGAGAGTCTAAGAAGGAAGGGGAAGAGAGGAAGAAGAAATAAAAGGATGATTTGGAGAAGTTGAAGGAAGAATCAAGAAAATCTAAAGAGGAGAGAAAAAGGAAGACATCAAAAGAAGAGGAGTTGAAAAGGAAGGAAGACGAAGACATGGCTCTAGCAACACACCTATCTATAGAGCAGCTATGTAGATAGGATGAGTTGGGCGCCATGAGCCTGACTAGAGATGAGGGCCCGAGCTCAACCACACAAGCGTCGAAAATTGTGCTAACCGCAGTGAAAGAAGGCAAGAGCAAGGCCCTGATCTATCCCACCTCTACCCTCATAGTACCTGCCAGTCCCACAATCATATCCGCCCAAGTTCCACGATCAAAGTGGATGCTACTAACCTCATGGCTTGGGTACAATACTTTGTTAATAAGGAAATGGCCCAAGGAACGGGGGAGGGTACTCCCATAACAGGAACTAAAAGACTAGGCAGGATCCCAAGAAGTAGAAGAGGGAAAACTCCACAACCTCCATGCCCACGATAGAGCTGCCACCTATAGATTATGATGAATATGTTAAGGAGCTTATCTCACAATTGTAGAAGGCAAATGAAGATACGAGGATGGCAGTGTGCTGAACTAGAGGCAGAAAAAGAGGCCATGGCTGCATCAGAATTAGATAAAACTCATCAAGTGGCCATGTGCCAAATGGAGATAAGTGAGCTAAAGGAGCAATTGCAAGCCAAGGACGAGGTAGAAACTCAAGCCCTAGTAAGCATGCTCCTTCATCTCACTAGTCCCACAGCCTCCTTCCCCACGCCCAGAAGAACAACAGAGCAGGTAGACATCTCTACTGAAAGAAAAGCAGAGCTTTAAAGGAAGAGGCAACGGATAGTGGAGCAAGCAAGGCGCAGATTGAATGCCAAACCAGTAATGGCGCCGACAGTGCCCATCCCACCAAGCCAAGATGATGGCCCAACAAGCTTCAATGCCGCGAACTTGTGATCTGGGGAGCAATAGGAGACCACTAGAAGACCCTTCGACCTTAATTTCTAATTCCCCACCTACTTATGTAGAGTACTGCCAGTCAAGGTGGTGGAAGAGGTCATTAATGTGGGTAGTTGGCTAGGAGACAAATGGACCTCAGAGAGAGAGCAGAATCCCACCCTATGGGGAACCGAGGAGACAAAGAAGAGTAAGTTTTGAATATATCTAAATATAAAAATTATAGAGGTGTGTAAAAAGGGGTTTTAACCCCTCAATTAAAAAAGAAAAAGGAAGAAAATTCCTACAAGGAATTGATTATCGCCTTGTGAAGGCCTGGTAGGTTTTTGGGAACGAGTCAGCCAATACATTGTCCTCCTAGGGATAGCAACTAGCTAAAATAAATAAATAAGGAAGGTTGGAGCAAAAATAAGAGTGAGCATTAAAAAAGGATAAAGTGTCACCTCGCAAGAGCTTGGTAGGTTCTTGGGTGCCAAATCAGGACCTGAGGCCAATGCCTTATTCTCCTTGGGTCACTACGCTCAGCTCCATGTTAGTCTCTCTCTCTCCTCTCTCCTCTCTTCTCTTAATGCTTGTTTCTATGGATCAATTCATGAGACAAGGGAGTGGGGTTTAATGAAAGATGATGATGGAATGATGGAACTGAGGAAAAGGAGATCGTAGATCGGGCTGTGAGAGAGCATCAGCGGCCAAGAAGAAGTGTTAACGGCCTCCCAATCATGAAATATGTGTCTCTGAAAGCGTAATTGTATGTGTAAGTAGTAGATTTCTTTATTTTATGATAGATGTTTGATGAATTTTTTTAGAAATGGTTGTCTTTGGGTCTTAATGTTGAAATCTATCAAAAATATTGAAGAAAACCAAAAAATTTAGTCATATAACAATTTATACCAAAACACACAAAACCCAAAATTATGCAATTTTCATAGAAATGATAAATTTTGAGGGTTTTGTTGTGATTTTGGGGTTCATGTGGATTAGAAATGAATATAAATCAAATATCAATGATTGTGATCAGTCTCAACCCGTAAATCAGAAATATCAAAATATTTTTTAAATAAATAAAGAAAAATAATAAAAAATGGAAATTTTTAGGTTTTTGCATTAAAAAATTAAGAAAAAATATGCTTTATGTTTGTGGAAATATGACATGGCTGGAGCATGAGGGATAAGAGCATTTTCTTTGTGTTAAAGTGTAGTTTTTACTGCTTTTACAAGAAAAACACATGGAAAAATATCTCCTACACCTATCAAACCATGCATAACCTAAATGGTAGGGAGAAGGAGGGGTTTTGAGGGTGATTAGTTGTTGATAACATTAGAAATTTTGATCTATTTGCTTATGCATACCATATAAGACGTTTATAATTTAAGTTTAAGAGGGCACAATAGCACAAGAATGCTCGGTGTGCTGACCCTTAGCAACACAGCATTACGGGTAGATTACAATCATTGAAAGAAATGTCTTTGCACCTCACACTGCTGATTTCTAAATCATAAAATGATTGAACACTATGATGCATCCACAATCACATTGCATGAAACTCATGGTGTCATTCTTGGATGCATTGCAATTGTATTCATGCGTATGACCTACATTGAGTATGTGAGATACCTAAGCTATAGGTTTAGATAATCAGTTTTCTTGGGGACTATTTAGTGAGGAAAATATATATATCTCCTAGAATGTTTGAACAAGAGTGGAGTTTGTGACGTAGGTGATATTTGTGTTAGTGGTGCATCGAGGGGCCAATCCCCGAAGTGTAGGAGAGCTGCATTGGGGCCATGGTATTCAGTCGAGGGGTCCCTCCTTCTATCTGTGCTTATGAGGTTTTTACATCAAGATATGTGTAGGGACTCCCTCTCAGGAGTGTGGGGAAGGTTTAACTATTGGACTACAATCCAAAACAAACGTAAAATTTATGATAGAAGTTAGGGCAGCGTGTCCCTCAGACGCTCCTAGCTGCGAAGCTGAGAGAGTGTGTTCTTTGAGTGTAGAGAGGCCCGACTAGTGGTTAGAGCTAGTGTCGGGCCCGTTTTAGGTCCCAACACATATGTATCCACATAGTCAAGCATACACAAGCGCACACACCAATGCCACTCATCGCATGCATGATGCCATCCACAAACACAAGCACACACAAGTGCACACACCACCTGGCACATGCATAATGCCATCCACAAAGACACACACACACATCCACAAAGACACACACACACACACATAGATAAGCACATAAGCATACATGAGCGCCCACACATATACACGTATTAGATACATATAGAAGCACAATAGTGCACATAGACACATCATAAATATGTGAATATACATAATAGGCCTATAAGCACATACAAATACACATAAGGCCATAAAATATAATTTTAAAAAATACACATATAAACATGTATACTCTCCTCTTTCTCACCTCTCCATTGATGAAAGAATTACGATCAACCCAATCCCTTCTCAAAGATCAATGTGATGTCATTAGAAGAGACCCAAGCCTAATACTAGGACCATTGCTAGGGGCTCCTACATGACCCTTGATGCACTCTAAGGAAGGGGATGGTTATGCATATAATTGCACAATGTGCCCAAGATTTCAAGGTTCTTAATAAAAAGATGCAAAAGAAATCATGCCATGCAAGACAATCACCAAATGTATACATAAGAAGAATGGATGCATTTGAAAAGTTGTGCCTATATTGTGCTTCCATTGCCTAATGCAAGTTTCATACAAGTTTCCTTAATTAATTTTACATCATTTAGCACTTATACCCTCACTTCTCAACTAATGATGGAATGACTCTCATCACCCACACTCTTCCTTAATCCATAGTATAGATAGCCCCTGCTTGAGATGAAGCTATTGTTCACAAGGAGGCTACCATAGCTCCACTTGCAAGGTAGGATGCGAGAGAAGCTAGTCACTAAGAGTCTCTATAGTTCAGAGAGTCAATGTAGAGGTGGCATCACCACTCAACCAGGGTGGCTACAATAGCAAAAGGTGGCAACCTACAATTTTGTGGTGAAAATAGCACTACCCCTAATGGGAGGGATTCAAAAGTTCGATCCAGCACATCAAACCATAATTCCATGAAGCGTCCAATCTGACAGAAACTCCTACCAAGTCATTGTGACAAAGTATGGCTCGCATAATTTTGAAGATGAGCTTCAACAAGTAATTCTCTTACTGTTACATGAGGATAGCCTCAAAATCATACGACTTTTGATTACTATTGAATAAATCATTGAGATACTCTTTAGCTTATGGTTTGAGGCCATAGTGAATGGATGTTATGTAATAAATCTTCTTTTAAACTTGTAATGATATTGGTGAATGGAATAATATGTATAAGCTTTTGATAAAAAGAGATAGTTAGATAGTTAGCACCTCTTCTAGGAGACTTGTTTGATGTGGGTAATCTTTTCATTGATTGAAGCATAGAAGTGGTCATCTTGGATTATCCACTTTTGTTGGAACCTTGGAAGATAGTTTTGGAGAAGGTCCTCTCTGTCTACCTATTGGATGTGTGACAGTTACCACGTCCAAGAATCGTTTTGGTGCATCACTTAAAAAAGATAAAGATAATTTTCTTTGGATTGAGGGAGTGGTAACTTTTGCTTAAGGGATTGATTAAAGCTTGTTTTCATTGCATGAAGAATATTGTGGGAATTTGTAAAAGCCTTATAGTTGTAAGTGTTCTAGTTTGAGAATGCTATTACATGCTTACAAAGTCTATTAGAAAAAAGATATCATCAAGGGTCTAAGTTGAATCTAAGAGCATTATGATTTGATGATAGAAAGGCCCCCAGAAAAGATAAAGAGGCTTACCACCCAACACAGCCATTGTCCTTTAGTATTCTTAATCACAACCTAAAATAAGGCTTGTCACCTTATAATAAAAGCATGATGCTCTTCTTTTTACCTTCCTTTCCTACATGGGTTCCAACCCTAATCCCCATGTTTCTTAGATTCATGCCTTATTTTTGTATTAAAATTTCTTCTTTTTAAAGCTTGTATTGCTTTTTTCCTATTCACATATTTTGAATTTTTTGTGATTGGATTCACAAAGTAAAAATCCTAACATCTTAGTGCTTCTTCTTTGTTTCACTCTTGCTTAAATGCATCCAAAGGCATTGCATTCAACCTCAATGAAGCTATTCAATGTTTTTAACCATATCAGTTTCATTACTTAGCCACAATGTTGTACAATAGCATGTGTGCATGCACCCGCGCACGCACGCACGCACGTGCATACGTGCGTGCGCACATGCAATGGGCACATGCTAAGTCTTGTAATTTTACCGTGTATCATTGTATGGGGGTGTGCATGCTTTGTTTTTCTATTGGGCACATATGGGCGTGAAACTATGGGTTTATTTTTGCCTTCGTGTGCATGCGTGTGTGCGTGCGTGCGTGCGCGTGCGTGCGTGCGTGCGTGCGTGTGTGTGTGTGTGTGAAGGAAGGGGGGGTAGGCTTTGGATTATTTATAGGGGTTGCAAGATAGAGATATTTTATGCTAGTTAAGTTTTATGTGTGAGGGTTAGGTTTCAAGAATGAGAAAGGTAGATTAGGATTAGGTTTTTCTTTTTTTCTTTTTCTTTTTTTTTGGGGGGGGAGGGGAGGGTGGTGTTTTACATGGGGGTTTATGTTCAAGGAGGCAATTAGTATTTGCAATTGACAAGTTTAGAACTTAACGTTAGAGTTTTTGGAGTGGGGTTAAAGAGTTAGGGTTTTAGAAGAGGAGCAAGGGTTAGGGTTTTCAAGGGTATCACACACACACACACACACACACCTAATCATTTCTCCTCACTTTTACTCGTGCACACATGACTGACACACATACACACATATACAAACAAAACCCTATCTATTTAGTAAAAATTATTTATATACTTATGAAGAGTGATATCCTTCTTACTCTTCCTCCCTATTTAGGAGGATTGGTGTCCCATACTTGGATTCTATTAAGGTTGAGTTACTATACTTGGATAGTACACTAGGTTTTGCCACTCCTAGTGTTATAATATTTCCACATATAAACACATATCATCTTTTATTATTAACATATATATATATATATATATATATATATATATATATATATATATATATATATATATATATATATATATATATATATCTCTCTCTCTCTCTCTCTCTCTCTCTAATACGTACTATAGGTCATTAATGTCTTTTACAAGCCACACACACATACTCTTATTGCTTAACTTGTGTCTAATCACTAACCCCTCCTTTTCTCTTGCATACACCTTTATTGTCTAGATGGACATATATTTTATTGTCTCTCTCCTTGTCTTCGAATCAATTTACACACACACACACACACACACACACACACACACACACACACACACACACACACACAAAACTTATATTTTATCTTCCTCATACACACACACATTTACTACTTAACCTTGATCCTTTTTACACACTTATACATATACCATACTCACACCCACCAATATATGTAATAATGTAAGGTGGTTCTTATGAAGGAATAAGGTTAGAAGAACTGACTTAATATTCAGTTGCATTGGATTTCCATTACTTGAGGCCCTACTTGAAATACTTTTGCTCAAATTTCTCTTATATCAGATTCCGTTCTAGAAAAAACATTATCTCCTAGTAAGAATCTCTCCTATTTCTAGGCACCTTCATAGACTTATCGATGGAATCAAAGAATATTGCTTCCCACCATAGATTTAGGATAGAGTTTATAACAAAACAGGACATCATGTCGAGCTCGCTTAGTGGCAATGGAGCTCATCTAAGTTGGAAATATTCTTATGGTTCAAGATGCACATGCAAAACCGACCATCCTATCAAGTTTTTCACTATCATATTTTTTACACGTTAAGATTAGCATAGGTGCTCAATGCTCATTATACTATCACCACTAGCCTACAATGGAATAATTTTTTTGTACATCCCATGCAACCAGCTCTACTATCATCGGCATCACGATCATCTATGCCATCTCCTTGATCTTTACCATGTCAATGAGCTCTTGGTTTGAGCAATTCATCATACCTCAATGATCAATATCAGTGGCATATGATCATCATTTATTACCCTTCCATCAATACTATGTATATATGATTTCAAGTGTGCTTTTGGAAATGAGCATTAATATAGTGTAGTGTTAGGCAATAGTTGACAATCTGCAAAATTTTTCTCACATGAGTGTTATGCTTTCAACTTGCAACACCACAGTCTTCGCATGTGTTGTTTATGCATACCTTCATAGAATCTGATTGATGCATACTCAGATACTTAATGGTCACATAAAAAATGATGCTCGTGCATATGCCAACCCTTTCTCTCAACTATGTGTCAGCTCTAGCTTTCCCTTATGTCTATAAGGGTCCATGAATGTTTTATCACTCATTGTGTGCATCTGAACTATGATTCGAATCCTATGTCTTCGTAGTTGAAAATATTCATAATAAGTCATCCCATTTAGTAAAACTTTGTTTGTACCATGGTATCTAGTCATTGGTTGTGTCTCATATTGTTTGAAAAGGTGCAATGGTGGGGATCTAATTTCCCTAAAGGCTTTAAAGGAACAAAAATTGCTTAATCATCACTCATGTATGCTATTTACAATGTTGCAATGCATTTTGCAAGGCTTGTGGCAAGAATCAGGTCTGCAAACCTCCTCTACATCCTCCTTGGCCATATTAATTTGATTAATCACATATAGTAATATAATATGTTGTGGGATGCATTGCTAGGTGAAAATATATTAATCATATATAGTAGGTATCAATGGAATCACCATATTCAATTACTAAAGATTCATGTAAGATGTTACTACGATTGCTTATCATTGACGTAATAGTTATTGATTGGTTACTAATAGCTATGTCTAAGTTGGGCCCTCAAGCACTCAAATAGTTAGATTTCTTACTTTGGGATATAAACCTTGAACTTGGGAGGTATGCCAGAAAACTAAGGTATACTTAGGTTGTATCCTTTGCTTTCTAACTTAAGAGAATCATCCATCTCCTTGCTAATTGCTATAATTTAAGTGTATTATCATATACATTATCACCTATGGGCCTTTAAATTTGCACTATTGATAAGTTACATGGCATAATGATAGTGATGGTTTTCATAAAGTTACTCCACACACATGCACAAGCACGCACGTGCGCGCGCGCGCACACACACACACACACACATACAAAGCCCTTGGTTTCAAATGGTGGGAGGGATTGCATTATATCCATTCAGGATCTCATACAAAGTTTTTGAGCACTTTAGCCTCTACTTATCACATTTGGATTAGGATGAATGGTAAAATTTGTTAGACATATATTTTTTTGTTTCTTTATAAATTGAGTATGGATTATAATACATATACTAGGTAACTCTAGGGTAACTTTTGTATACCATTGACATGGGCATATAGCTAGCTAACTCATCCGAATTATGGATAGAAATTTAAGTGGTTGTATACACTTAGTATTGAAGTGATGCAAGCACTCTACATGTTGCATTGAGGATGCTCATTTAATAGATCAATAAAGTGTGCTAGATAGCAGTATCATGATTGCACTCTCATAGGAGGCATTGTTAGCATGTATTGTGAGGTTGGTCTTATTGATAGAAATAGTATTGGATATACTTGGGCTATTTATGCTAGATAAAATAATGACTCCCATCGTCTTCTTTATACTCAAATTATATCTAGAAACCTTATAGCTATTCCCAAAGTTTAATTTTTTTTTTCCTTTCTAAGTACTTATGCTTGTAAGTAGCTTGAGTTGCAAAATATAATTGGGATGGCAATTAGAAAAATACAATCATAGTTATGGATAGTCATAGTTGGTACTTGCATGCTAGTAACTTAATATATTATTCTATCAAATTTTGTGAATGATCAATTCTATTTTGATTGCAAAGTACATTGTTTTTCATGACAAATTGATATATGTCCTTAGGGTTTAGTGTTTCTAGTGTCTTTGTAGGTGTGACCAGGGATGACAACAAGCTCTAATAGCGACACTTGCAATATGCATTAGGTGATAAGGTTCTTGCCTTCAACTTTTATAAGGATGCAGGTAAGAGTTGGACCCTTCAAGGGGTGGACATAAAGAGTTAGGTGTTTTTGAGAAGCAGCAATTAGTATTTGTAATCCATGGATTTAGGACTTAAGGTTAGAGTTTTTGGAGTGGAGGTAATGAGTTAGGGTTTTTGAGAAGAGAAGTGAGGATTATGGTTTTCAAGAGTAACACACACACACACACGCACGCGCGCACGCGCGCACACACACACACGCGCACACACACACACACACACACACACACACACACACACACACACACACACACACACACACACACACACACACACACACACACACACACACACACACACACACACACACACACACACACACACACACACACACACACACACACACACACACACACACACACACACACACACACACACACACACACACACACACACACACACACACACACACACACATAGAGTCTCTCTACCCTATGTCATTCGCTTATGCTCTCACAATGGTGCCTCTCAGATGGTGCGATAGCTAGGAGAAGGCTAGTGCCTAGACCCATTGTATGAAGGGATAGAGATAAAGAAAATATGTGTGCCCGTGTGTGCAAACACACATGCACAAAATGCAAACACTTTGTCTCATTGTGTGGGGGTGTGGATGTGAGTTTGTGTATCGACAAAGTAGGGGGTATATGTGGACTTCTATGGTGCAGAAGTGATGGTAGATATAATCTATCAACAGTGGCAACATGCATCATAAGATTAGATCTCATCGATGGTGAGATATTGTCCTTGTAAGGGATGCTACCCACAACAACACAGCTTGCATCGATGGCAAGCTGAGCTACAAGAAGCACAAGATCCACATGTTGGATTTGGGCCTCTAATTGTTTTTTTGTTGAGGGAGTGGCTACTTCATTGTGCCAACCACACCCCCACGCACTACACATGTATGTGTACTATCATCTGCGAGGCCCTGGCCTTCAGCTTTTGCTCTATCATCAAGGAAATTCCTTCCAACTTTCAATGCATCTACAACACAGAAGTCATGCCAAGAGTGCGGCCTCAGAGAGAGAGAGAGAGAGAGAATGTGAGGCACATTCCACTTTATATTTTTCCAATCAAGGGTTGCTTCCCTTTGCTCACAAAATGCAAAGTAAGCAAGGCACATCCTTATGAGCTTTGCAATGATGCCAATGTAGTTAGTGGGTCTGATTGACACTGTTGGCAAGATGAGCTAGTATTTATTAATTATGAGAGAGAGAGAGAGAGAGAGAGAGAGAGAGAGAGAGAGAGAGAGAGAGAGAGAGAGAGAGAGAGAGAGAGAGAGAGAGAGAGAGAGAGAGGAGGAGGAGGAGGAGGAGGAGGAGCAATTCTCAATATAGCTTATGGGTTGTATGGCTACATGAAACATGCTTTTGAATCCCAATGCAAAGGTTCAGGAGAACACTAACATGAAGCACTTGGAAAATCTAGGCACGGAGTGCCTAGTAATAGATTATAGAATCCCCTAAGAAGTTTTTGAAAGTTGTAAGGAAACTTGTTATTTCTTGCATGATTTGAATTCTCTTGAATAACCAAACACTTTATTTGAACTATGACAAAGTGGGGAGTTGAGTAAAGCTCCTCTCAAATTCTAAGCTACTCAATGTCCACAAAAAATGATGATATAATGTTAAACTAATGAAAATTTTCCAAAGTAAGCCTTAACATTGTACACGTATAATGTTAAACTAATGAAAACATTCCAAAGTAAGCCTTAACATTGTACACGATATAATGTTAAACTAATGAAAACATTCCAAAGTAAGCCTTAACATTGTACACGTATATCGAGAATATTTTCAATTCAATGTCTTTTTAATTTAACATGGCCAAAAGGCAATAAGAAAAAGAGAGGAAAAACTCACAAAAGTTTGACATTTTAAAGTCATATTAACTTCCAAAAGTGTGAAGGTGGTGCTTCCTAATCTCCTTGCAAGCACTTTCATGCTGTTGAATATCTTTGGGTTCTCTTCTCTAATCTAGAAACTCTCATGATAAAAAATATTTAGTCATGAGGTGTTTTGCTATTGTAGCTAATAGGGAAACATGAATTGCAAGAAAAATTAGTCAAAAGAAGGAATATATAAGTAGCTTTCAATTCTCATTACCTAACAATGATGGTGCACTCATACTTTCTAGAAGTTGCAATAACTCATTCTTGAAAGAAAAGCTTGAAAGCAAAAATCTCATTACAAAAGCAATGATGTCACATCTTGCTGGCTCTTATGGAGATAGCACTGACAAGTGTTGTGTTAAGGCACTAGTTGAAAGGTGGTGGGGGTAGTTCAATGAATATAGGAGCTTGTGACACATGCCAATAAAGGGAATCAAATGTGAGCATATTTTAGCACAAATTCCAAGTTATATGAGAGCAAGTTTTGGTGCTTGTATATATATTTTAAAAATAGAAGACATTCCAACACTTGAAATGAACAAACAAATAAGACTTTGATATATGAAAAGAATGGTTCACTATATACACGTGAAAAGGAAGCACTCAGATGGTGTATACAATGATGTATACAAAATCACTTTGACGTCATAAATCTTGATGTGAGGTTCCTAACTTATTGGTGATGTAAAGTGATGGCTACACATGAAAGGGTAAAGACTTTTACATAATGTCCTAGATAAATGACATGTGTTCTTAAACATTATTGGCTATTGAGGGAGTGCTAATAAGGCTTTGTGTTCTACCCACCTCTTTGACTTTCCTTAATTTAGAATATAAAATGGACAAGATCAACCAATGCATGTAGCTTTTCATGCCAAGTGATTATCATACTTCAAAAGTAATAGCAAACAAGTATTGCCAATTTACATTGGAAAACATAAAAATATATATTTGAGGGAATACTAGACCCACCTTTTTATTGAGCCTCTAGAAACATTCATTAGAAGGCTTAGCCTGATAAACACATTTGGAAATAGCAACATCCTTCTTTCCCTCAACAATTCAACTCACCTTCTTGCCCTCAACAATTTGATTCAATACTAAATGGTTGAAGGAAATGATTAATTAAATATGATTACTATCACATCATTACCTTTGCAATTAGGTCTAAACATTGTGAGCTTACAAATTTATGGTTTCTCTTTAGCAAAAGTGTATCATGTAGTTCTAATTATCCTAAACCCAATGATCATTGATGTTGAGAATATGCTTAGCTTGACCATTTTAGCATTTGATTTTCTAAGTGTAATACATTTGAAAAGCATGAATGGGAACTTTGAATTGTATGCAACATGAATTGGATTCAATTAGGATACATGATTAGACCCTTTGCATACTTTCTCGATATATTTGCTTGTATACAACCAAATATACTTGTTGAGAAAAAAAAAAGTCCAAACAAACTTGAGTTGAAAAAACCAACCTATCCAAGCATAAACTCCATGCTCCTCCATTTTAGTCAAGGATTGATCCATAGATCTACCACATAAACTTGTAACAATAACCAACTAGACTAAATGGTGTGATGTTATATGTTGATACTTTGTAATAGTCACCCTATGTGCAAATGTATGCTAAATGCTCCTCATTTCACTCTAGCATGGCAATTTGTCTATAATTGGCTTAGAATGCATTATTTAGCTTATTCACTCTTATTTCTAGGGATACACAAGCATTGGAGTTAGGTATGTAAATTGATGCTCGTTCAATATTAGAAAAGAGCTCATTTACCCTATTTCACATCCACCTTGATAATTTAGGATAAGGTGGCCAACAGAATGATTTTATATACTAAAACAAAGGGAATCTATATATCATTTCTATGACACCATAGAGATAAGTCATCATTGGTATACTATTCCCAATTCTAAGGGATGAAATATTTCACTCTTCTCAATTTCTTATGCTATTCTAGAACTAGCATGGAGCATAACTCTTCACATGCTTTGATTTTTTGTATTATTGGAAGTTCTTTAGGTAAAAGAAGTTTCTAAATCCTTATTTGCTTTGGTTAGCCTTTCCATTGTCTACGGGCATACAAAACACAAAAGGTGCTCATGCAAGATGATGAAAGATGGTAGCAAAAAGAGAACTTAGAAGGATAGGGTGAAGGGGCCAATGATGTGACACCCCCCCAAAAGCAAAATGCACCCCACCCCAATCAAGTGTCAATTTTGCAAATAAGATGAATCTTTTTTAGCTACTTAGCATTATGATACAATTTTTTTCAGTTTGTATATAAAGTTAATGTGAGTAAAACAATGGAGCTATGTAAAATTTTTAATATTTGGATCTCGTAAAACCTTAAAACAATACATCCTTGAGCATCACTCTATTGGCCCCTCATTGTCACTCTTTTATGAACCCTTCATTCATAGCTAAGGCTACTTGGTAAAAATATCTAATGCCCCAATATTTTTTTTGTGAGGTCCATATAGTGTATATAGTTTAACTGGTAAATAACATTTATGTAACTCATGAACAAAAAAGGTTACAATGGAGGATTAATAGATGCCACTCTATTGGCCCCTTTACCCTAGGGAGTGGACTGTGACAATGTGTGGTTGGCTACTAATCTAACTAAACTGACCTAAAAAAGATTTGTTTTGCTAGTTGTGCACTTTAGGGTTCACATGCCCTTAGTGTTCATATTCAAATCAAAATGCAATTATAACTTTACCATAGAACATATGTCACAACTAAAATAGAGGTACTTAACTGAAAAAAGGTTATGTGAAAATGGTGGGTAGTGAGGGGATGTGACCCTAGGAGGCAAACATCAATTTAATGATTCAAAACCTTTTATTTTGGGAAAAATGTATATCCTTGGGGATGATAGTCCTTGAAGTGAATTAGGTTGGAACTCCAAACATCGATCACTTGAAGGATGTCCTACCTTGGAGTGAATCAGGTTCGATCTCCAAACATCCATCACAAATTTTACACAAGTTTTAAAAAAGAAAGCTTAAGTTTTGCGCCATATGAATTGTTTGATGTAAATATATTTTCAAGCATAGTTTAGGATGACTTTTTCAAATGTGGATAAACTGATATATATATTCATAATGATTTGCTTTTTTAATAACAATGTCGAGGTTTAGTGCCCTATATGAAATACGAATTGCAAGGGTTAAAAAGAACTCCACACTTTTGAGAGGAGGTGGTTTTTTTCCGTGAAAATGTTAAAATGTATTAAGGTAAAAAGGAAAAATAGTTACAACGAGGACTTTTTAGCTGGAAGTCTAACCAAATGCGAGAAATGACCATTGGGATGTTAGGCAAAAAAGAATGGAGGTTGCCTATAGCCATTACAGAAACATTAAGGAATATATGATTGCAACCATTTGGGGTCCAAAACAGAGAAGCATCCTTAATTTCACCATGGACTTTGCTTCATTCTATCTGTATAAAGCTGCATTTCATGCTACAATGCTAAACTCTCTTATGTAGATCTTCCAAGACATCTTCTGTAGAGGATGTGGGGGATACTTCCACATTAGCTATGACCAGCCTTCTCACTTCCAGTCTCTTCTTGTGGGCAAGTTCCTGGGCTTCCAGAACATCAGCTCTATGTTCAGCTTTGGCCTCCAACCACTTTCCATTCTCCTTCTCCATCTTGGACTTGATCTGTGGGACCTGCAAACAAACCTCATGTAAGAACATATGCATTGGGTTTATATTCTTTTCCTAAAAAATCTTTTTGTTTCTAGCCATCCATATAGACTAGAGAAATGTCCCTCTAAGCCAATTCCAAACAACAGGGGGGATCCCATATATTTCTCCTAGAAGTAATTCTTTCCAAGTCACCACTGTGGGGTGATAAGGAGCCCTCAATACCTGCAAGACATTCAGCACATTAGTATTTTTTTTGCAATTAAGGAACAAATGGGGAATGGATTCCACACATTTATAGCAACGTCGACAGGTCCCATTACGTATTCCAAGTTTGAAAGCCCGGTCATTTGTCCATACTACGGCGTGATGTAATATGAGCCATAGCATACAAGAAACTTTGGGTTGATTAACACAGTTCCATATCACTCCAAATCTGTAGTTCCATTGAATGGGGTGCCAATTTACTTTCCATCTCTTATTAAGCCTTATGTATAATAAGTTCATTTTTGTTTTAATATATGGGATGGGTAGAAGAGGCTTATTGTCAGGCCAGCTAACATATGATTTTTGACACCAAGAAGTGTTTAAAAATAGTGAAAATTTCCAAATTTCAAGGGAAAAATAGACTTCCTCAAAGGCGGAAGTTGCAATCAATACGATTTTAAGTGACAAGGCCCCAAAAGTGCTTTAAAGACCCACTGAGCGATGGTTGGGGAATTTTCATAATTTTTTTGACTGTCATATGAGACTCTGTAGATGCTCGGCAGTGGGGGACTTCGAGACGGACACCCAGGAATTTTTAGAAGTCGATTTGGACGTCGAACAGTCGAATGGTAGTGCCCGGGAGCCCAGGACCAAGAGGGCCAAGTGTAAAAGAGATTTGAGCCAAAGGGTGTGACCCTTGGGGCCTCCCCTTGGGGGCCCAACCGATTTTTGACGAATTAGGAGCGGGGGGCATGTTTTCTCACCATGGAAAAAAAGGGGAAAAAATGGCTCCTTCTTTGCACGACGAATCCATGGAGGGAGGCATGGAGAGGCTATGGGGGCTGAAGAACAACCCTCCAACTTCCCATCGCGGTCTCTTGCATGAGCAATGGTGGCGTGAAGATGAAGAACAGAAATCAATATTTCTCTCTCCTAAAAGAGGTAATTCATGTGGGAAGAATCAAGAAGAGAATCGGGTGGTGAACGCTTGTCTGGCATGATACCAGATCATTCTCTTATCGATGGAGGGCTAGAGTTGGTTGTTCAGAGGTGGGCTGAGCCTTGAATGAGGGTTGATCTATAGTCCCGCATCAGATTTTAAAACCCACAAAGTAGGGAAAAAATGGTAACTCTATTTTACAAAGGAAAATTGCTTCTTTTTTAAATTTGATTGAGCCAATGTTGTTCTTACGGAGTGAAAATTGGTAGACATGCTATTTACTATTTTTTCTATGCTTGCATAGTGAAAAAATCAGAAAAAATAATATCAAAATACTGGAAATAATTTTTAGAAACCCGTAAAACATGATTTTTATGAGAAAAATGGGGTTTTTTTGTGTTTTCGAGTGGGATAAACCAATACACATGGGATAAAATGCCAATAAAACCTATATTTCTGCTGTTCTAAGAATCAAGAGCCACATCTCTAAAAACATATCAATATTTTTATTGGAAAAATAGAGAAACTTGGAGGGAAAAATAAGAATACGCCTTAGAAAAATACGAACAAATATAATAAGTGGTTGTGAATGTATGATAGTGGCAGAGCATGAGGTTTGGCCTCAATTTGCCCTATCTTTTTGTCACAGTGCGTGATTTATTGTTTTTTATATTAAACCATGACAAAGCAACCTCTATACACCTATGCAACGAAGCAAAACTTAAACGATGAGGGGGAGGAGGGTTTTGTGCAACAATTTGAGGGCTGAAATAATACAAATTATGATTGCTTTTTCTATGCATAGCATTTAGGAAACGACCTATTTGGAAATAAGGGATCTAGTAGCATAAGGTTCGCCTTAGTGCTAGATTCTTGCAACGAAGCATATACGTATTAGTTGGAATTCATGAAAAGACTATTTACGTACCAGCACATATGCTGATTTCGAAACAGAACTATTTGTGCACGATGAGACATCCACTATTGCATTGATCATATACATATGGTATCAACTCCCGGAAATGCATAGCAATTGTTTGAATTATAGTTGACCTACGCTTGAGAGGGTGAGATTTCCCTTGTCGTAGGTTAGCCGTTCGTTTCTTGGGGGAAATTATTGGTGAGGAAACATGGTATCTCCTGGCTCTTGTTGAAAAGAGGGGAGTCTTGTGCGAATGTGTTATATGTAAAAGTAGCGCATCGAGGGGCCAATTTCCAAGATGTAGGAGAGTTGCAATAGGGCCACGGCAATCAGCCGATGGGGTGCCTCCTATATCTATGATATGTGGCACTTATTGCCAATATGTGTGGGATACTCCCTTTGAAGGGTTTTGGGGAAGGTGCCATTGGACTCTTATCCAGCTATAAATGCAATATTAGATGTATCTAGTGTGCATTTAGTTATCATAGACGCTCCTAGCCCGCAAGGCCATGTGGTGGTGGAGTTTTCTATTGTGTGTATGAGGTCTGGCTAGTGCCATAGCCAGTGCCGGCCCATTTTAGATCCATCAGTGGTGCATCTGCCGAGAGCCGCCTCAAAGTGGTGGTTTCGAAATCGAGGGTCTCTTGGGACCTACTTTTTAGTTGATGTCCTTTGAAGAGATCCGTCAAGCCGAACTCCAAAAACACGAGAGAGCCGAGAGGGCTAGACAGAGGGCCGAAATCAATAGGCATTATTCTCCTAAAAGAAGTAGTCCTTAACCTATTTAAGGGCAGGGTCTTAGTAACCTTAGCCTGAATCAAAGTCCGTCAGGAGGTGGAAGTTCTAGTACTTCCCCCCTCCCGATTAATCTGCCCACTTTGACTTGTGTGATAGCTTTGCCTGTCCCGATTCCATTAGCAAATCCGATCATTTCCATGGCGCAATCTATCGCAATCCCTATGGGAATGATGGATTTTCCAGCCTTAGGTTTCCCCCTACCCATTTTTAATCGGTTAATGGAAAAGGATGCGGAGCTTCATATAAGGGAGTTCCAAAAGCTGATGTTTAACTGTTGCATCCAAGAGGAAAGGCATCTAATGATGTTCTTCAACATGACCCTGAAGGGAAGGGCATCTATATGGTATCACAACCTTGAGATCGAAACCATAACCACCGTGGACTTATTTTATGAAGCCTTCCTAAGGGAGTTTGCCCTTGAGAGGGGTGGCCAATATTGGCTGCGCGTGTTGAATTTGACATGCCAAGAACTGCATGAAGATATACGAGTGTATGCCAAGAAGATCAAAGAGGCTTTTCGTAAATTGGATGCCTCTATCCCTATCCCACCTACTGCCCAATTACAATACTTCTTGTGTGGTCTTGATTTTAACATCCAGGTGCAGCTGAATAGTGTCACCTTGGCGGATATAGACACTGCCATTAGACGAGCGCAAGAAATAAAATCCCGACTGCAAGCAGCCTATGCTTCTCGAACCAATCCCAATATGGGTCTAGCGTCGGGAAATAATTTGCAACCAATCAATGGCAGTGGAAGCCAAGGGATAGGGATGGCCAACCCTAATGGAAGAGGGAACGTGGTGCTGAATGTGCCTTTATTGCCAGCTCCACCTCATTTGACTATGCCTATGGCTAGTCAGATGCCTCGAAATGTGGGAGGCCAAGCAATGAGCCCTAACGTCGTTCCTGTGGATTAGCAATCAATGCAACCAATGCCTAATCAAATTGTGCGGCCCCAAGGGACCGACGGGTAGATGATCAAGGCTATGAGTCGAGTTCATCAAATGTCCTCAGCAAAGTCAAGGACATGATGAAGCACTACACAAATATGATCTGTGAACAATATCGACAAATAGCCATTGACATTAATTTCTTAAAGAAACAATAGAATCTGATAGGGAATCGATGCCCCGAAGAGGGTGCACCCTCTAGATTCAGTTGCAAATGGTGTGGTGGGAAACATTATCCATGTAATTGCCCAAATTTCAAGTGCGACATTTGCAGGAAGTCTAGCCATTTATCAGCCACCTGTTGGAGCAAGATCAGTTCCCTCCAGCAAGGCACTCCAGCAACCAGGGCCTGTTAATCATCATGTGCAAGGAAACAATTTTCAGTAGGATGATGGGCCGAAACAAATACTCCAAAGGGGTAAGGCTACTAGTCGAAGAACTGCCAAGCGGCAATGGAGAATGGCATTGAATCTTCTAGCCTACGTGCCATAACAAGAGGCCAAAAAAATAGAGAAGGCAACAAAGATAATGTAAAACCTGCCAATGGAAACCTTAGGCAGGATGATAAAGGAATGCAAGTTCTAAATCCTGACAAGGAAGGGGGACCTCTGAAGCCCGTAGAGAATAAGACTGACACCAAGAGAGATAAAGAGGTGTGAGAGTTAAAAAAGAGCCAATAAAGCCAGTGCAGCATCCTAAAGAGTGGACGGTTTGGTGCGAGAAGTGAGCTTTAGCGAATTATCACGAATTTAATTAGCTAGCTCCCTTTGCGATGCTAAACTAGATGTGAATCTCTTGCAGCTAATCAAGCTATCGCCAAGAATATGCAAAGAATTTAAAAAGATCTTGCATACGGGTTATATCGTAGAACCCTTGGGAATAGTGCGAGTAGGGGATGACTGGTCTGAACATGCCGAAAAGCACTGCCCAAGGGTTGCAGCCTATGTTGATGGGATTCTAGTGGATAATGCTATCGTCAACACAGGATCCTCGGTTAATATTATGAGTTCTGAATTGATGGAGAGGTTGGGTCTTGCGATTTAGAAAGATGCCTCCACAATCCTTAGAATGGCTTGAGACAGTTAGAGGGCTGCATTACTAAAGTCCATGTGACAGTTGCCAACGTAGAATGCATGTTGGACTTTAGGATAATCCGATTTGCAGGGTGTCTGAGTTACCAAGTATTGCTTAGTCGACCTTGGATTTTGCAAGCAGACTGTCAAGTAGATATACCAGCTGGTAGATTGATATTTGGTAGAGGTGCTAGACGTGTGGTAGTCGATGCATATCCTGAATCACCTCAAAGTGAGCAAGATCCTCTGCCTACTACAGAGTTAGAGACAATGGAAGATGTGTCTGCAAGTGAGATGTCGTCGACTGAGGAATCAAGTAACGCTGAACAAGCCATTAGAAGCTCAAGATAGAATAAGGGATGTAGATGTTATCGAGCTAGACCTTGGTATGCCAGACGATGAGTGGCCAATAAAGCTAGGGTCCATGCTTAGTGCAGAGGAACTGGAGGATTATGTCACTCTGATCGAAGAGTTCTGCGATATTTTCACTTGGAGTTACGATGAACTTAGGGGCATCCCTCGTAGCCTCGCTGTCCATACAATTCCGTTGAAGGAAAGAAGCTTTCCTGTGCAACAGAAAGTCAGGCGTATGCCGTTTGAGTTGCAGGATGGGTTGTTCGAGGAGTTACAAAAATTATGAAAAGCGGGTTTGATCTTCCCTGTGCAGCATACTGAATGGTGTTCACCAGTTGTGATCAGGAAGAACAAAAATAATCAAATCTGGCTATGTGTGGACTTTCGAGAGTTGAACAAGTAAACAGTTAAGGATTACTACCCACTACCCTTTATCGACCATATTCTAGATCAATTGGCGGGTAGGGAGATATATTCATTCATGGACTATTTTGCAGGCTATAATTAGATAGCGATTGTAGAAGAGGATAAGCTCAAAACGACATTCATAACAGTCTTTGGGACCTTTGCGTATCATGTGATAGCATTTGGTCTATGCAATGCGCCTGGTTCTTGGCAGCGAACTGCCGATAAGAACTTTGGTGGCATTTCCCCTAAGGAGCTGAAGGTACTTATTGACGATTTAGGGGCAGCCATCATGAGAGAAAGGCAATTGATTATTTTACAAAAATGTTTTAAGCAATGCAGACAATTTTGTATAGCTCTCAATCCGAGGAAGTGTGTTTTTGGCGTACCTTATGGGCTCCTACTGGGCCATGTAGTTAGCTTGGTAGGGATTGCGACGGATCTTGAAAAGATCAAAGCTATAGTCGCCATGAGTCCGCCACATGCCCCCAAAGAAGTTCACAGCTTTCTGTCATCAATTGGATATTATCGACGGTTCATAAACGCTTTGGCAGAAAGAATGTTGCCATTGACAAATCTATTATTCTTCAACTGTTTGTTTATGTGGAGTGACCCTTGTAAGGTGGCTTTCGAGGATGTAAAGCAGGAACTTGTAAGAGCACCTGTGTTGAAAGCACCGAAGAGGGGTGAAATTTTTTATATCTTTTCTTCAGCTACCATGCATAGCATTAGTTGTTGTTTAGCGCAGATGTGGGAAGAGAAGTGGTATCACCCGATTGCTTTTGCCAGTCGAAAGCTAGGTATATTCGAAATTAATTATACTTATATGGAAAAGTTGTGCCTTGCAATGGTCTTTGTGACTAAAAAGTTCAAGCGCTACATCCTTTATGAGAAGGTTGTCCTTTATACGAAGGCAGAAGGGCTACGATTGCTGATGAATAAGCTACAACCACCTGACCATTTGGCAAAGTGGTTAATCACTTTGGAGGAGTTTGACTATGAGGTTAAGAGCAAGCTACCCAGGTTGCAAGGTATCATAGAGTGCCTTGTGGACTTTGGGGAGCCAAAGGAAGCTCTGGGCTGAAGGCAGTGATCGGGACTCATTGTTCAAGATTGACAAGGCATCTATTCCCTCCTGGTATGCCGCAATAATGCATTATTTGTCGATGGGAGAAACTGGAACTAGTCTATCGAAGTCAGAAAAGCAAAAGATCAAGCAGCAAGCTTTAAAATTCACAGTAATCACAGGCACATTGTATCGGCAAGGGGTACATGATATCTACTGCCAATGCATAATGCCTGACGAGCTCCCTTTCATCTCAGAAGAGTACCATGACTTTGCTTGTAGAGGTCATTTTGTTGGGTAGCCACTGCGCAAAAAGCCTTGAGAGCGGGATATTGGTGGCCGGCCAAGATGCATTTGAATACGTTAAAAGATGCGACATCTGTCAACGACATGATAGCCGAGAGAATAGGAAGCGACCACTCACTCCTATTATGGCGATCCTTCCGTTTGAGAAGTGGGGGATCGACTTTGTGGGCCCTATTACTCCATCGTCCCCACTGCATAGAAAAGATATATTAGCATAGCAACTCATTATTTTACTAAGTGGTCGGAAGCACGTGCAACACGGAAAGATGATGCAAAGGAAACTGCCAGTTTCCTATTAGAGCAAATAGTATGTCGATTTGGTCCGTCAAAATAAATAGTATCAGACCGGGGGATGCATTTTCTGAACAAAGTGATAAAAAGCCTGATTGGGGCTTGGCACATCAAGCACAATTAACCCCTATAACCCACAAGTCAATGGGCAGGTCGAGAGTACCAACAAGCAACTTGTGGCATTCTGTTTAAGGTAGTATCGAAAAAGAAACGAGATTGGGACAAAAAGTTGTATGTGGCAATGTGGGCATACAATACGACGTTCAAATGAGCTACTAGTCACACCCTATTCAAGTTAGTATATGGAGAGGAGTGCATCCTACCTCTAGAGATCAAGTTGCTAACAATAAGATTCACGATCAATCATTCTTTGGGTGACGGGGATGCCCTCTTGGAGCGCTTTACGACTTTGGCACACCTCGATGAGATTAAATTGCAGAGCTTGCTACATCAGAAGGTGACCAAGCGTCGGATGAAGCAGCTCCATGACCTAAAAGCAAAGAAATACATTTTCAAGAAAGGACAGCTAGTATTGTACTATGATGTGTGTAGAGAATTATTTTTAGGAAAGATGGAGCCCAAATGGGACGGTCCTTATAGGATTGTTAGGATCGGGAAGAATAAATCCATAGCATTATTGGCATATCTTGAGGGTGTGGAGTTTAAGAATAAGGTTAATCTTAATAAGATTAAACCTTCTTATTTCTGACTGCGCTAATGACATAAGTGCCTTGCAGGTCTATGCACGATTGATCAGACGTCTACAAGGAAATAGTGATAGAGGTTGATGGATCGATTGATCCCTTATTTGGAGCACCCATACTTAGAGCAGTGATATCATAAGGGAAAGCTCATATGGTGGAGTAAAGGCTATAAAGTGACTAAGCAAGACGACGAGACATTCTTTTGGGAGATTAAGGTCTTCTGTCATCACTATTTGTAGATTTTGATGAGCATCCCTGTAGTCTTTAATGAAGAAGGTGGGATGGAGCCGTTAGTTGATCCTCTAAATATGTTGAATTTTGACTATCATAATTACAAATAGGGGAGTTCTGGATGGATGGCTGTGTAAACCCATTGTGGACGTACACATTATATTTTGATGGGGCGTCCAGGGGCCCTAATAAAAAAGGGAGTGTTGGAGTAGTTATCCGAGATCCCCAACGTAGAGTTACAATGAAATTAACTGCTTATCTTGGGGTAGGATTCACTAACAACATGGTGGAATATAAAGCCTTGATTATGGGACTGAATATTGCCAAGAAAGGTGGTATTCGACAGTTGTTAGTAAAAGGGGATTCCCAACTGATCTTAAATCAACTCAATGAGACATATACAATCCAGAATCCTATCCTTCGTATGTATCATCGAACTACTATAACCCTACTTGATGAATTTGAGGGCGTATCTCTTCAGTTGATTCCACGTTCTTGGAATTAGTTTGCGGATTCACTAGCCAATTTTGCTTATGAAGAGGACCTCTTCTTCAACTGTGGTCCTAGTCCGAATGTTGCTCTTGATAATGAGACAGGACCTGGTCGTTTGTGGGGAATGTTATCAAACCACGTGTTATATGGCAGGCGATGGTTGATATGGGTAATGCAAAGAGTAGCCGAGACCCATCTACCACTATTATCCTGGACCCATAGGTTGGTCAAAAGACATGTTATGCGTACGCCTCTTGCTATATATGCAGGAGGTATGGGTCACAACTTGATGCATTTAGTTTAAGGCTGAGAGCTCTATTTTTCCCCTTGGAATAGAGCGTATTTTCGTATATCTGCCTTCTTCCAAGGAGGGATCTATATGAGTTAGTTTGTTTGATTTCTTTAGGCCAAGAGGGCCATTGTCTTAAGGTTTTAATGTTTGATTTCTTTAGGCCAAGAGGGCCAATTTTATTTGCAGTGAAATGCATCATTTCTTAAGGCCAAGAGGGCCAATTAATCTGTCTAGTGCGGGTGCATTTAATGGTTTTCTATTTTAGTGATGTGCTTGACAGATTCTATGGATCCTGGGGGAGCCATTGCGACAACGATGCTTCTTATGGCCCATCCAGGTGGTATTTATCCTTTATGAGTACCTGGCTCCTTCACTATGTATGTCTGAGTACTTGCAGGGAATCTTTTTCTTGCCGGCAATTTAGGCATGAAGTCCCAGGTTTAGGTTATGTATGTCTATGGGAGGTCTGAGTAGTCATTGCCTCCTAGAAAGGCATTGTCAAGCACTGAAAGACCTGTTTTCGAAGGAAGTTCTAGTGACCCTGTTCTGCTGACTTGCTAGGCGGCCATTCTAGAAGTTTCTATTAGTTGTGAGGCAGTTAGAGAAGATTGCACTTAAATATCAAGAGAAGAACAAGTTCTGAATCTAGCTAAAAATACATATACATAGGTGTGTAAAAAGGGGTTCTAACCCCTCTAAACAGAAAAGGCAAGACAAAATTTTTTGAGCAGTTGTTTATCGCCTTGCGAAGGCTTGATAGGTTCCTAGGGACGAGACAAGACCTGGGGCCGATGCCTTGTCTTCTTAGGGGTGGCAACTAGCTAAAAAGCAAAGCAAATAAAAGAAGGTTGGAGTGAAAATAAAAGTGAGCGTTAGAAAAGGATTAAGTATCGCCTTGCGAGGCACCTTGCGAGGGCTTCATAGGTTCTTAGATACCAAGACAGGACCTGAGGCCGATGCCTTGTTCTCCTTGGGTTACTACACTCAACTCCCTCCTTTTTACACACCCGAGTATGGAAAATAAAAGCCTAAAAGAAAAATGTGTTAAAAGATAATATTTCTTGATCAGGCTATAGGAGTCCCTGCCTAGTAGCAGCTCCTAGTTGAGTTGTCCTTAGTTAGGTAGGTAGTTCAGACCACCACTTAGGATGCCCTCTTTGATAGTTATTTTTAGCTGGTCTGTGTTGGAACAATTGGTTAGTCACTAGCTTTAGGCTTTCTATCAGATAATGCTAGGCCTACTCCTCGTGGATTTCATGCCTTGGTTTTGTCAGGGGGTAGGGTGAGAGCTGTGATGTATTTTGTTGCTTATATTTTGTATCAGCTTGATACTCTTTGTGGTTGTGTTTCTATGCAGATCTGTTCGTGGGATTCAAGGGGCTGAGTCGCCCTATTCCATGGTCGCCAATGACAAATGATTTTTTATGTCGAGAAGTGCTTAAAAATAGCCAAAAATTCTAAATTTCAGGGGGGAAATAGACTTCATCGAAGGTGGTAGGTGCAATCAGTACGATTTTAAGCGGCAAGGCCCCAAAAGTGCTTTAAAGACCCATCGAGCGACGGTTGGGGAATTTTTATAATTTTTCCAACTACCACATGAGACTATGGGAGATGCTCGGTAGTGGGGGACTTTGAGACAGACACCCAGGAATTTGCAGAAGTCAATTTGGACGCTGGACAATCGAATGGTAGTGCCTGAGAGGCCAGGACCAAGAGGGCCAAGTGTAAAAGAGATTTGGAACAAAGGGTGTGACCCTTGGGGGCCCAACTGGTTTTTGACGAATTAGGAGCGGGGGGTGTGTTTTTTTGCCATGGAAAAAAAGGGGGGGAAATGGCGTCTTCTCTGCACGACGAATCCATGGAGGGAGGCATGGAGAGGCTATGGGGGCTGAAGAACAGCCCCCCCAAACTAATGAGAGCAGTGGCCTTGTGATTCTTTTCGCTTCCTATCGCCGTCTCTCGTGCGAGCAATGGTGGCTTGAAGATGAGGAACAAAAACCAGTATTTTTCTCTCCTCTTTTTCTCTCCTGAAAGAGGCAATTCATGTGGAAAGAATCAAGAAGAGAATCAGGTGGTGAACGCTTGTCCAACATGGTACCAGATCACTTCTGAATCGATGGAGGGCTAGAGTTGGCTATTCGGAGGTGGACTGAGCCTTGAATGAGGGCTGATCTACAATTCCGCATCAGATTTTAAAACCCACAAAGAAGGAAAAAAATGGTAACTCTATTTTACAAAAAGGAAAATTGCTTCTTTTTAATATTTGATTGAGCCAATGTTGTTCTTATGGAGTGAAAATTGGTAGACATGTTTTTTACTGTTTATTCTATGCTTGCATAGTGAAAAATCAGAAAACATAAAGTCAAAATGCTAGAAATAATTTTTAGAAACCCTTAAAATACGGTTTTTATGAGAAAAATGGGGATTTTGGTGTTTTCGGGTGGGATAAACCAATATACATGGGATAAAATTCCAATAAAATCTATATTTCTGTTGTTCTAAGAATCAAGAGCTTTAGCTCTAAAAATATATCAATTTTTTATTGGAAAAATAGAGAAAATTAAAAAAAATAAGAGAAAAATAGGAATACGCCTTTAAAAAATACAAAAAAATATAATAAGTGGTTGTGAATGTATGGTAGTGACAGAGCATGAGGTTTTTGGCCTCAGTTTGCCCTATCTTTTTGTCATAGTGTGTGATTTATTTCTTTTTATATTAAACCATGACAAAATAACCTCTATACACCTATGCAATGAAACAAAACTTAAACGGTGAGGGGGAGGAGGGTTTTGTGCAACAATTTGAGGGCTAAAATAATACAAATTATTATTGCTTTTTCTATGCATAGTACTTAGGAAACAACCTATTTGGAAATAAGGGATCTAGTAGCATAAGGCTCGCCTTGGTGCTAGATTCTTGTAATGAAGCATATACGTATTAGTTGGAATTCATGAAAAGACTATTTGTGTACCAACACATTGGCTGATTTCGAAACATAACTGTTTGTGCATGATGAGACATCCACTATTGCATTGATCATATGCATATGGTATCAACTCCTGAAAATGCATAGCAATTATTTGAATTATAGTTGACCCACGCTTGAGAGGGTGAGATTTCCCTTGTCGTAGGTTAGCTGTTCGTTTCTTGGGGAAAATTATTGGTGAGGAAACATGGTATCTCTTGGCTCTCGTTGAAAAGAGGGGAGTCTTGTGCAAATGTGTTTATATGTAAAAGTAGCGCATCAAAGGGCCAATTCCCAAGATGTAGGAGAGTTGCAATAGAGCCACTGTAATCAGCCGATGGGGTGCCTCCTATGTCTATGATACGTGGCACTTATTGTCAATATGTGTGGGATAGTCCCTTTGAAGGGTTTTGGGGAAGGTGTTGTTGGACTCTTATCCAGCTACAAACACAATATTAGATGTATCTAGTGTGCATTTAGTTATCACAGATGCTCTTGACCCGCAAGGCCATGTGGTGGTGGAGTTGTCAGTTGTGTGTATGAGGTCCAACTAGTACCATAGCCAGTGCCGGCCCATTTTAGATCCCATCAGTAGCAGATTCCTCTGATGTTAAATCTCATTTTTAGTTGAATAGTCTTACATACCCTCGGGTTCTAGCAATTAATTCTTTGTTGTATTAATGTGATATCTGAGGGTGATAAAGCATACCTTTCTCTCAGGGAGTAAGAAGTAGCCAAGTCCCCCCTATCATAGTCCCATATCATACCTTTCTCTCAGGGAGTAAGAAGTAGCCAAGTCCCCCCTATCATAGTCCCATATCATACCTTTCTCTCAGGGAGTAAGAAGTAGCCAAGTCCCCCCTATCATAGTCCCATGTGTCCTTCCAGGTTATTACCCCTTTTTTGTTTAATTTAAATACCTGACTTACTTGGTCCTCTTCTATGCAACCATGGAGCACACTAAATCAGATGGAGTCCAGAGTAGCCCATGGGAGAGTAAAGTTTTTAATATTGGACAGAGTAGTCAACTCCTTGTAGGACATTCAGGTCCCCCTGGATGATCTTGGTTAAATCTGAACTCCCTTGGATCTTCAGCTTTAACTTACTGAAGGCAACACTGATGACATTCAAATTATTTCATCTTTTGCACTTAGGGGGATATAAGTTTTTGCAGCTATTGTGCAACAGAATGGCTTAGTCTTCATTCTCATGAAAAAAGGAACAAACTACCCATTTAGCTGCAAGTTTCTCTGCTAAGCTTAATATGTCTGGGAGACCTAGTCCTCCTTCTTCCTTGGTTAAGGTACATGTTGCCCAAGTCACTTTAGGTATTCTGAGTTTTTCACTATCACCAGCCCAAAGGAATTTCCTTGCCCGACTTTCCAGATTTTTAAGACCAGTTTTGGAGGGTTTCCAACATGATAAAAAATAGATGGTTGTTGGGATAATGACATGCTTTAGTACTAGCCTTCTCCTGCCGGATTTAGTTGTAGAACTTTTAGGTATTCCAATTTTTTTCTAACTTTACTTAGTACCCAATCCCATCTCTGCTTTAAGGTGACCCCAAAGCCCATAGGTATCCCCAGTAATCTGAACACTTGTCCATCTTCTATCTCTTTGCACCCTTCATCCAATAGCCATTGGGGAGGAGGCTTGATTAAGGACTTAATCCTAGTTTTTGCAAGATTAGCTAGTGATCCAAATGCCATACAAAAAGGTCGGGATACAACCCCAGAATGTCTTAATTGATTCTGGATCATTATTTATTAATCCATTTGTATCATCAACCAACTGCTTCAACACCATATCCGATATGTTCGGGAGTTTAATTCCTCTCATCCTGCCTTCTTTCACTTCATGCTCCATCAACCACCCTAGTGCATCATCAGCTATGGCAAAGAGTAGGGGTGCTAGAGGACATCCTTGCCTAATGGATCTGAATAAGGGGAAATGTTCTGATATTTCTCCATTAATGACTACCTTAATAGTGGCATTACCAAAAAGGGTGCTTACATATCTAATGAATTTTCTACCCATTCCCATGTCCTGCAATGACTGGAGGATAAAAAACCAGTCCAAGCGATCCTACGCTTTATCGAAATCTATTTTAAAGAACATGAAATCCTGGTTATTTTGTTGGGTATATTCAAATCCTTCCCACAGCCCAATGATGGAGTCCAGTATGTACCTACGCTTTATGAAACCCTTCTGTTCTTTTCTTAACCAGTGGTCTAGATGGGGGCTTATTCTTCTTGCAGGGCTTTAGCAAAGATCTTATATGCTGAGGTCAAGCAAGGTATTGTCTCCAATTGGACAGCTCATCTTTGGAATCCCTCTTGTGGATTAATTTAATTACACCTTGATTGATTCCAATAGGTAGGGCCCCAAATCTTACAGATTCTTTGCAAACTTGGAGGAGTGGCTAGACCAGGATCTCTTGGAATTCATGATAGAATTCGTTTGGCAATCCATCCAGTCCTGGACTCTTGCCTTTAGAGAGTCCTTTTACTGTGTCCACAATCTCATGTTCTTGCAGTTCATGCTCCATTTTTTGTGCTAGAGTAGCAAGGATAACTTTAGGTCTTATCTTAGCTATTTTAGCTCTGGACAACATCACCTCTTGAGGCTGGGAGGCGGGAGGGGAGAAGATGTTTGCAAAAAATTATCTGGCTGTTTCCAAATTTTCTTTATTACTTCCAGCATTGGACTTTCTTTCTCAGAAGGGGAATGAAGTCCTTCTCTTTTTTGTTTCTTAGATTATTAAACATCTCTTTGGATGGTCTATCCAATCTTCTTGCCCACCACATCCTAGCATATAGTTTTATACTCTCAGCTTCCTCCTTCTCCATATGATGTCAGGAGGCATATTCCATGGTGGATTCCATGAGACCACAGTGGATTCTGTGAGGTTTTGTAGTGGATTCCATAAAAGTATATTTATTTACCGAGGCTCATACACAAGGTAGATTCCTTGTGTGAAAAGTTGATGGGGACGCCTATCCTTCTCGGACGTCATGTTAATTTAATGTGCATGTGGGTGACTCCACAGTGGGTGATTCCGCAAAATACATGGATGTTTATGAGTTTAGAGTGCACTCGTATTAAATTAAGGTTAGGACAGAGTTTCAACCTATTTATTTATTTTGTAGCTGAAGATTGCTAGGTATACACTTTTGTCAGTTTAATTTTATTATTTTCTAACAATTGTGAATGCTTCAATTGATGTGTAGAGCAGGCGGCGGTGGCGTTGGGAAGCACTGGGCGATAGTGTGTATTCAAATTACCTAGAAGAAATTATCATTTTTTATGGACGCGCGTCTTATTATTAAAGGCGTGGCGCTAATATTTTTTTAGGCACGCTTATTTATTGAAGCGCTTGACAAATATTTATTATTTTGTATGCGCATGGATGTACGGTTTAAATATGTCATGATTGGACATTGTATTTGGGCACATCCCGACTCTTGGGCCGCCCAACCACTTTATTCTTTATTTAGACAAAAGCAAACACAAAAGCTAAAGCATGCTTATTTGTAAAATTGGGCTATTTTTTAGCTTTGAGATGAATAAAAATTTATAGATACATGCCTTGTGGAGTGCTCACACAAGGCGTGGGAGGGAGATTGTACCCAATTGGTCTTTTTGCCTCATGTCGTGCAAGTCTATTCTCTTGATTTTTGAGCTTAAAGTAGAGTTCTTTGTTCTTGGGGACATTTTGGCGCTCTCTACGTACGCATCCAACATCCAATTTGCGCACCAGTGGTATCAGAGCAAAGCTAAGATGAAGGGCTTCCAATCACTTACCATCTCGCGCGAAGGCGAAGCTTCTAGAATGAACGATCTCTATAGTCAATCTCACAACAATCCATCAATACCAGTGTGTTCCTGGCGATGAAGAACCCCCTGCTGTGCTGTTGGATCGCGAAGGACCACTCTCTGTCGACGGAGGACCACCCGGGAAGCTTCTTTGAAGGTTGTTTTTCTTCTCAGAGATAGACAATAAGAATTGAATTAAAAATAAGCTTAAGAGCTTTATAAAAGCTTAAGCTTTACTTTAGCTATCCAAATTTAATCAACGAGTAGCGAGAGGACGAATTGAATGGCGTCGATTATGGCGAGGACATGCCGCCGTCCTAAAACGATTAATTAAAACTATTAAGATTTTTCAAAGCTTAAAGTTTCTAAGCTTTCCAAAGCTTTAAAATTTAAATCTTAGACCTTCCCATAGTAGATGTTCACACCGAGCTAATTCCGAACTCATTTCCAACCTCCCTGCAAGCCTCTATTCACACCTGCTGCGATAGAGATAATTTTCAGCAAAGCAGATTACTATACACAGTCTACACAGACAAAATATCCGTAAAAAGAATAAAGATTGCAAAAAGCCATTTAAAAGAAAAGAGAAGCAAGCCTTGTAAACCCAACTTTTAGCTACGCTCATCCCGCTAACAAGATTTTGAGTGTGAGAGGTTGTTAACTCATGCTCCTGTATTACAATTACCTAACTTCAATAGACCATTCTTCTTAGTAGTTACTGATGCTAGTGGATCTGGAATATGAGCAGTCCTTATGCAAGATTCTCATCCCGTAGCCTACTCTAGTTGCAAACTCAAACCATCTGAACTTAAATATTCTACCTACGACAAGGAATTGCTAGCTATAGTACAAGCCTTACGTCAATGGAACCATTACTTAATGGGATCTAAATTCATGATCAAAACTGACGAACAAAGCATTAGACATCTCCTTAGTCAACCACAAATATCTGACCAACACATTAAATGGGCCACTTTTATTCAAAGTTTTCATCCCCTTATACAATATCAACCTGGAAAAGAGAATGTTGTTGATGATGCTTTGAGTAGAAGACCGACAATTCAAAATATTTCTATGATATCATTTGATTCCCTTATTTCTATGAAAGATACTTATCATCAGGATTCTACTTTTCAAGCTGATTGGAATAAATTAGTTGCAAATAATTGGATTCCTATTGATTCATTGTCTTACACTAATGGATTTATGTTTTATGAAAAAAGATTATGTGTGACTATTCCATTTCGATCATTTATTTTGCATGAAATTCATTGTCCTCCATATCAAGGTCATAGAGGAATTATATCTACTTTGCGTACATTCATTGAAGATTTTTATTGGCCACATATGGACATTGATGTATCTAACTTTGTATCTGAATGCCTAATTTGTCAACGAGTTAAAAGACACCATGGTAAACAATATGGTTTACTAATGCCATTATCCATTCCATCACGACCATGGGAACATATTTCAATGGATTTTATCACTGGTCTACCTAACACTAAAGCTAACCATGATATGATTTGGACTATTGTAGACAGGTTTAGCAAACAAGTATATTTTATTACATGCAAGAAAACTTTAATTGCATCTCAAGCTGCTCAATTGTTTTTGAAAATTGTTTTCACTAACTATGGTTTACCAAAAGTCATTATTTCTTATCGTGATTCTAGATTCTGCAATAATTTTTGGATTACTTTGTTTGCTAACTTAGGAACAAAAATTGATTTTTCATCTGCATTTCATCTTGAAACAAATGGTCAAACAGAAGCTACTAACATTACTATTTTAGATCTTTTGCGTGCTTACACCATTTCAAAACCACACACATGGGATACATATCTACATTTACTTCAGTTTGCATATAATAACACACCACATACAGCTACAAAGAAAGCACCATTTGAAGTTATTTATGGATATCGATTGCCTACACCTGTTGCATCATTATTAAACAAAATTCAAACTGCTGATGATTTTGCTAATATGCATGCTACTATTTTTTATGAAGTTAAAGATATGATTGCCAAATCCCAACAATCATACACAAAACAAGCAAACAAGAAAAGACAGGCTATGAATTTTAAAGTTGATGATTATGTTTGGTTATGAATTGAAAAACGAAGATTACAAAGTGTAGATAAACACCCATTGTCAAATTAGCACTTAGATTTTATGGACCATTCAAGATCATACATAAAATCAATGACAATGCATTTAAACTAGAATTACCACAACATTGGAAAATCCACAACACCTTCTATATCAGTTTATTACGACCTTTTTTAGGCCAATTACATGTACACCCTGTTTATGAAAACCCTCCTTTGCTAGATGATGAAACTGAAATCCTTGAGCCTGAAACTATTATAGATACTGACTTTATGACCACTAGAACTGGCCGTAAATATTCTAGATATTTGGTCAAGTTTAAAAATCATCATGTTAAAGAGGCCCAATGGATGCACGCTAGAGACCTAAGTGCTTTCCCCACACTGTTAGCTCCACATTGAGCTAATAGCAATTGAGGACAATTGCTATCCCACCTCGGGGGTATGATGCCAGGAGGCATATTCCACGGTGGCTTCCGTAAAATTTTATTATTACCGGGGCTCATACACAAGGTGGATACATTGTGCAAAAAGTCGATGGGGACGCCTATCCTTTTCGGGCGTTTTGTTAATTTTATGTGTACGTGGGTGATTCCGCAAAATACATATTTAAATTAATAAACGTTTATGAGTTTAGAGTGTGCACTCGCAATAAATTAAGGTTAGGATTGATTTTTAACCAATTTATTTTTGTAGCTGAAGACTACTAGGTATTCACTTTTGTCAGTTTAATTGTATTATTTTTCTAACAATTGTAAATGCTTCAGTTGATGTGTAGAGCAAGCAGCGGTGGTAGTGGGAAGCATTGGAGGATAGCGTGTATTCAAATTATCATCAATTTTTTATGGGCGCATATCTTAGGCATGGCGCCTATATTTTGTCATGCTTATTTATTAAAGCACTTGATATTTATTTATTACTTTTGTATGCGCATCGGCGCTTTAAATATTTGTATTGGACATTGTATTTGGGTATCGCCTGACTCCTTGGGCGCCCAATAGCTTTAATTCTTTAGTGGCACAAAAGCAAACACAAAAGCTAAAGCGTGCTATTTTGTAAATTGGGCTATTATTTGAGCTTGAAGATGAATAATACATAAAATACATGCTTTGTGGAGCGCTCACACAAGGCATGGAGGAAGATTGCACCCAATTGGTCTCTTGTTCATGTCGTGCAAGCTTTCTTCATTGGTTTTTGTGTTAAAAGTAGAGTTCTTTTGTTCTTGGGGACCTTCTAACGCTCACCACGTGCGCATACGGCGACCGATCTGTGCACCAATGCCAAATCCTCATTCTTTATTAACGATGAAATGTCTTGTGCATGGTAGAGAAAATATTATTTTACATTATAACGGGAGCACACACGATTTTATTTCTGCAAAATTGGTCAATGAATTGAATTTACATACTGTTTCAACTCATTATCACATCAAGGCTGCATTCTTAGGCACTAGATACAACGGAACACAAGAAGTGCATGACTTAGAAATTAAAATTGGTGATTATGTTGAGCGCAGAAATTTCTTACTTGTACCTTTGCAATCTAGTGACATTATTTTAGGATTGCCTTGGTGTCATAAATATAATCCCGATATAGATTATTCCACCCATTCAATGAATATACATTCTAATGGAAAACAAATCACATTACATGGTATGCACACTTTAGATAATTTTCCATTGCTTAGTCACACATAGGCTAAACGTGCATTAAGAAAAGGTAGCAAATCATATTTAATATGGGTGAATGAAATTGAAGCTAAGGAAAAATAGATGCATCCTAGGCATGCACAATTTCTTTCACAATTTAAAGATTGTTTTGCTGTTGACTTACCACCTAGCTTACCACCTGCATGTTGTGAAGATCATAAAATAGACTTAATTCCAGGTTCTCAACCACCATGTAAAGCACGTTATTGACATAATCAAATTGAACAGAATGAAATTCAAACCTAAGTTGAAGAATTGTTAACCTGAGGACTCATTAGGCCCAGTGGTTCTCCTTTTGGTGCACCTGTCCTATTAGTTAAAAAGAAAAATAACACCTATAGGATGTGCATTGATTATCGTGCCCTAAACAAGATTACTGTTAAGAATAGATATCCAATCCCTAGGGTAGACGACCTCATGGATAAACTACAAGGGGCCACAATATTTAGCAAGATAGATCTTAAATTTGGATATCATCAAGTACGACTGGATACACATGATATTTTCACAACTGCATTTCAAACTCAATTTGGTCATTATGAATTCCTTGTTATGCCTTTTGGTCTAACTAATGCATCGGACACATTCAATCGTATGATGAATCACATATTTCTGAAGCATCAGCATTGTATAATTGTTTTCTTTGATGACATATTGATTTTCAGCAAGAATGAGAACGAGCATTATTTATATCTATATTTGGTTTTCAAATTATTGAAAGAGAATCAATTATATGCTAATCCTGAAAAGAGTGAATTTTTCCAAACCCACATTGAATACTTAGGATATATTGTTTCATCTGATGGTATTAAAGTTGATCCTAAAAAGATAGAAGCAATTTTGAATTGGCCGATACCTAAAAATGTACATGAATTACGTTTTTTCTTAGGACTTGCTAGCTTTTGCAGAAAATTTGTGAGAAAATTTTCATTGCTTGCATTACCTTTGACAAAGTTATTAAAGAAAGGTATTGTGTATCATTGGTTTGAAAATTGGCAAAAGTCTTTTGATTTACTAAAACATGACTTAACACATGCTCTTGTATTGCAATTACCTGACTTTAATAGACCATTCTTTCTAGTAGTCACTGATGCTAGTGAATCTGGAATAGGAGCTGTCCTTATGTAAGATTCACATCCCATAGCCTACTCTAGCTGCAAACTTAAACAATCTGAACTCAAGTATTCTACCTATGATAAGGAATTGCTAGCTATAGTACAAGCTTTACGTCAATAGAAACACTATTTAATGGGATCTGAATTCATGATCAAAACTAACCAACAATGTATCAAACATCTCCGTAGTCAGCCACAAATCTCTGACTGTCATATTAAATGAGCTGCCTTTGTTCAAAGTTTTCATCCACTTATTCAATATCAACCCAAAAAAGAGAATGTTGTTGTCGATGCCTTGAGTAGAAGACCAACTATTCATAATATCTCCGTTATATCTTTTGATTCCCTTATCCCTATGAAAGATACCTATGACCAAGACCCTAGTTTTCAAGTTGAGTGAAATAAATTAGTTGCTAATAACGAGATTCCAATTGATTCATTGTCTTATTCTGATGGAATGGTTGTATGTAATGGTTGTATGTAATAATTCCATTTCGATCATTTGTGTTGCACAAAATTCATTGTCCCCCATATCAAGGCCATAGAGGTATTATTTCTACTTTACGTACATTGGTCGAAGATTTTTACTAGCCACAAATGGAATCTGATGTTTCTAACTTTGTATCTAAATATTTAACTTGTCAAAGCGATACCATGGTAAGCAATATGGTTTATTAATGCCTTTACCAATTCCAAAACGACCATGGAAACATATCTCAATGGATTTTATTACTGGTTTTCCTAGCATCCAAGCTAATCATGACATGCCTTGGACTATTGTAGATCGATTTAGTAAACAATCATATTTCATTTCATGCAAGAAAACATTAACTGCATCTCAAGCTGCTCAATTGTTTTTGAAAACTGTTTTCACTAACCATGGTTTGCCAAAAGTTATTATTTCTGACTCTGATTCTAGATTCTGCAATAATTTTTGGACTACATTGTTTGCTAATTTAGGTACAAAGATTGTTTTCTCATCTACATTTCATCCTGAAACAAATGGGCAAACAGAAGCTACTAATAGTACAATTTTAGATCTTTTGCGTGCATACACAATTTCAAAACCACAAACATGGGATACACACTTGCATTTACTTCAGTTTGCATACAATAACACACCACATACAGCTACACAGAAAGCACCTTTTGAAATTATTTATGGATATAGATTGCCTATAGCTGTTACCTCATTGTCAAACAAAGTTAAAGCTGCTGATGATATTGCCAATATGCATGCTACTATTTTTGTTAAAGTCAAAGACATGATTGCGAAAGCCCAGCAATCATACACAAAACAAGCTAATAAGAAAAGAAAAGTTATGAGTTTCAAAATTGATGATTATGTTTGGTTACGCCTTGAAAAGAGAAGATTACAAAGTGTTGAGAAATATCTTGTTGTTAAGTTAGGCCCTAGATTTTATGCACCTTTCAAGATCATTCACAAAATCAATGACAATGAATTTAAAGTAGAACTTTCCCAACACTAGAAAATCCACAATACTTTTCATATAAGTTTGTTACGACCTTTTAGAGGCCAATTACCTGTTCACCCTATCTATGAAAACCCTCATTTATTAGAAGAACAAATTGAAATCCTTGAACCCAAAACTATTCTAGACACTAACTATATGACCACTAGAACTGGCCGTCGATATTCTAGATATTTGGTTAAGTTTAAAAATCATTCTCTTGAAAAGGCCCAATGGATGCATGCCCGTAATCTAAGTGCTTACCCCTCACTATTCGCTCCACATTGAGCTAATAGCAATTGAGGACAATTGCTATCCCACCCAGGGGGTATGATGCCAAGAGGCATATTCCACGGTGGATTTTGTGAGACCACGGTGGATTCCATGAGACCATGGTGGATTTCGTAAGGTTTTGCAGTGGATTCCGTAAAACTATATTTATTTATTCATTTTGCGAGAAGTTGATGGGGACGCCTGTCCTTCTCGGGCATCATATTAATTTAATGTGCACGTGGGTGACTCCACAGTGGGCGATTCCACAAAATACATATTTAAATTAATGGATGTTTATGAGTTTAGAGTGCACTCGTATTAAATTAAGGTTAGGACATAGTTCCAACCTATTTATTTATTTTGTAGCTGAAGATTGCTAGGTATTCACTTTTGTCGGTTTAATTTTATTATTTTCTAACAATTGTGAATGTTTCAGTTGATGTGTAGAGCATGTGGCTATGGAGTTGGGAAGCACTGGGCGATAGCGTGTATTCAAATTACCTAGAAGAAATGATCATTTTTTATAGACGCACGTCTTATTATTAAAGGCATGGTGCTAATATTTATTTAGGCGTGACCATATAAGAATGTGCAAAACAACATTTTTTATGATGTTACGGATCAAAACACTTATTGAAGCACTTGAAAAATATTTATTATTTTGTATGCGCATGGACGCATAGTTTAAATATTTTATGATTGGACATTGTATTTGGGCACAGCCCGACTCTTGGGCCGCCCAACCGCTTTTATTTGGACAAAAGCAAACACAAAAGCTAAAGCATGCTTATTTGTAAAATTGGGCTATTTTTGAGCTTTGAGATGAATAAATTTATAAATACATGCCTTGTGAAGCGCTTACACAAGGCATGGGGGGGAGATTGTACCCAATTGGTCTTTTTGCCCCATGTCCTGCAAGTCTATTCTCTTGATTTTTGAGCTTAAAGTAGAGTTCTTTGTTATTGGGGACCTTCCGGCCCTCACTACATATGCATCCAACATTTGATTTGTGCACCACCATATTTCTTAACTCTTTTTTTTATTGACAACCACTCTTCTTGTCCTTGGTAGTCCCCTAAGTTAATTTTCTATTCTAAACCATCTAGGTTTTGGTAGAGAGATCATCTTTTCTCTTTTATATTGGCCACTCTATCCTTTTTAGTTTGTCTTAGTAGATCTATCTTGAGATTCACTAATTGCCCTGGACCAGGCTTGAGTTGGGTGGGAGGTGAGTCTAAATGTCTCTTTCTAGATACATTGAGTGCCTTGCCTAACCTGATTCAATTTAAATAGTCTTGGGTCTATATGGAACCATCCTGCCCTAATTACATTCATATTATTGGATAGTGAGGTCACCATAGGGTAGTGATCTGACAAAACAAGATCCTTTGCTAACCTATAGCTTACATTTACAAATGAAGAAAGCAAGCCTGCAAAAATGTAGACTCGGTCTAGTCTAGCTTTCCTTATAGCTTGCCCTTTTTGGTTATTGGACTAGGTAAAGCCAATGTCTGTGCTGATATCTACCAGTCTATGGAATGTTTTGCAATCTTCCTAGGCCTTTTTTTCTTGTATACCAACCACTAGGCCTTTTTGCATGTACATGTCAACTGCATCTTCCACCATGTTAAAATCACCTAGGACTATTAGAGGACGATGTGTCATCATTAGAGATCTCTATATTGCTGTCCTTTCATGAGCATTACAGGATGCATAAATTGATGCGATCACAAATTTTTATTCATCATTGACAAATAATGAGATTATTAGGGTCAATTTTAGCTTTTGTCACCAGATCATTTAATTTCCCATTAATTCCTATTGCTGTTCCATCGCTTCTCTGAGTGTGCTTAGTAACATGCCAAAAAAAGTCATTTCTAATTATTTGGAGATTGCTCTCCAAGTTAACACCTGTTGTTTTGATTTCCAGCAAAGATATTACATCTGGCGAGGATTGGTTATCCTTTAACCATTTCTTGATGACTCTTGCCCTATTCTGATTAGTGAGACCTTTACAATTAAGTGAAATAAGCTTATATGATTTAATCATAAATACTATTTTTTGTTTTTGCCTTTCTTGGTTGTTTCTTTTCCTTCAGAGAACGGATTGCTTACATTATCCCTCACCTTGGAAAAACATCTTTTTGATGTCTTTTGATTTTTGTCCTCACCTATTTTAGGGCTTTTCGAATATTTGGGAGAGGAGATGTCTCCTTCAAAATTCTCCTCTACATCCTCGATGTTGACATCACACTGTGTGTTTAAATCTATGTTATTGGCTTCACCAGAATTATATGTCTCCTTTTGTGTATTCCCTACCAAAACTTCCTCTGCTTCAGAGTCTGAAGACTCAACTTCCTTGAAGTTCTCGTCTGATGCCTTAGGGCCATAATTTTTGTCTGGGACATCAATGAGTAAGGCGGCAAATTTATTACTATTCATTTTCTTGTTAATAATGCTGTTAATATTGTTGACATTGGTGTTCTTTTTACCCTTTCTATTAATTGTTTTGAAACCATCATCGGGAGATTTCTGTTCTTCTTGATTTAAATCAACCTCCTTAGGTTTCATCTCAGGTCAATCTTTGATAAAATGACCAACCTTCATGCATTTGAAGCATGCATTAGATAGGTTCCTATAAGACAGTGGTTGTTTGGTTAAGACATTCCCTTCAGTGTTTGTGATAAGCAGAGAGTCCGGGAATTTGTTCTGATTTCCATTTCGATTAAGACATGAGGGAACCACCTGGGATTAACCAGATTGGCAGCCCCTATCCTAGAAGTTTGCCTAGAGGAGCAACCATGGTTTTAACGAAAGGAAATAAATTACGCAGGAGGTTGATGAGTTCCACCCACACAGGGACTCTCGAAGGCTTATCAGTCATGGGATTAAAACCAGGGAACCATTTTAACAATGTCAGGGAGAGCTCTTGATCATCCATTGGCCTATCCCTAAAACTTGGAGGAGCATTTCTTCTGATTGGAAGAGGAAGAAGAAGAAATTGTTCGCCATGTAGTTCATTTCCACGACTTGGTAACCTAATGACTCCCAGTTAGATTTTAAACAATTCCTCATTATTTTTGTGGGAGGCCTAGGGCCATGGCAGAGACTAACAAGGGCTCTTTTCTCAAACTCTTCATTCCATAATTTCAAGCTAGCTGTGTTCAATGCTACAGGAATAACAAATTCTTTCTCACCTATTGACTCCGTCGAAGTCTCTTTGTCCATGCCTTTTGCCTTATTTGGAGATGCAGCCGACGAACAACCTCCTTGTTCATTGTGGCACTTACTTCTATGAGCCTCTGCATTTCCATTGGTTTGAGCGTCTTTATTAAATTGTGGTGGGCCTGAGGAGGCTTTAGGAGCCAATCCAATAGATTGAGAGCCTCCCGACTGTACTTCGCTTGGCCTCCCCCATTTTGTAGGTTCTCTCCACGGCTCTCCATTTAGGGAAATCATGTTCTGCCAAATGTTAGGATGGGGAATCGGGATTAGAGTTATGATACCTAGAGTTAAACAGTGGGTTCCCATAATTAAACAGCGGGTTAAATGATCCTTTAAGTGATTCAGCAAGCCCCATCGATTCATGATGGAAAGAAGCTCTGGTTGCTATCATGACTGAAGAAGATACCGTCCCAAATTGAGGGAAATGTGTTGGGAATGGTGCAGATGTCGTCTCATGATGTTTTCTTCAGGCGGTTGAACCCCTCCCTCGTAAGGGAGAGTACGAACTTCTCCCTCTCCTCCCTTCTCCTTGGTTACTGTGCTAGCCAGGGACAAGGAAAGGGGAGGAGGGATTTAGGTTGCATGTAGCAGCGTGAGGGAAGGGATGAGACGGGAAAGTTTCCCATTACACTCTAGTTTCGGCCATGTCTTTAGCCCAAGTTCTTCTTGATCCGGACTTTGGACCTAAATCCGCATTCGGACGTCGAACCAAAATCTGCGAGGGAGATTCAGACGTCGGATGTCAGACGCGTGTGAACGCCTGGAGCTCCCTAAATCTGCATTCGGACGTTAGGCGTAGGGTGCGCATGAGCACTTGGACTCACCTATTCCCTCCTTCTAAAGCCTCCTATTCTTGATGAGAAATGCTAGGCAGGTTCTAGGGCATGTTTTTGAGAGGAGGTGGTATTGATAAGGTCTAGTTATGTTTTGGCCAAATGCTATTCAAAGCTTTTAAAAAAAAGTGCAAAATTTTCCGCGGAATGATTTTGTGTGGATCGTAGATATTGGGGTTACATCGATGCTTGTAATCAAAGGGTGTCCAAACCCTCGAGTCTCGACCACTCGACGACCATGTTTCGACAAGTGGCCATATTAGAGAGTTCTCAAGAGTCAAAACACGGTTTGTGTGAGGGTTGAGCGTTTCTTTGGGAAGTACGGATATTTGACCCAATCAGTGGTGGAGTGGCCTGAGGCCTCTCACATGCCGGTCAATTAACAAAATAGTATAGTTAGCCCTTTACGTCACGCGTTTCTAAGCTTTTCATTGTTTGGTAAAAACAATCACCGCTATGCCGACCAACCAGTAAAACTTCTTCTGGTAACCTCAAAAATCAGGCCCTGCAATTTTTTTTAAAAATCTGGGAGCCCCAAAAAACAAAAGAAAAAACTGCATGCGAATTTCGACTTTCTGAACTTTTTGACAGAATATTTCTAAACAGCGAAAATTCCTGAGCGCCACCAAAAATTGAAATTTGAAAATTTCAAAGACGATGGGAAAAAAGACGATGGGAAAAAAGATCTCCTTGTCTCTCTGGCAGTCTGCTTGTGTGCACGCGATTCCTTCCCTCTGGCCCTCTCACCACGAACCCTCCTCCACTATATACATTCCCTTCTGCCTGTCAGTACATTATTTTTATGTCGTGTTATTCTTGTTAATCATTGATTTGCAGGAATTCCTCTCGACAATTCATCGTGGCGTTGGCATCATCATATCCACCTACCTAATCCTATTCTGAGAATAAAGGCCGCATTGTGGGCTTCTGGAATTTCGTGTTGATTCGTGCGCGTGGGTCGGCTTCCTCTGCGGGCATAAATCCAATACGAAAGGGTATATTGATTGGTGATTAGGACAGAGATTAGGAAGCTAAATTGCTTATTTGTACAGACTTTTGGGAAGCACAAATTCAGAAGATTAGTGAGAGATTAGGCAGAGATTTTTTGGGCAGATAGTAGTGCAGAGGGGCCAGTGCAGGAGATCGAATATCAAAAGGCTACTGGTGCAGAGGGCAGTGCAGTTACGCAGATATTATTTGGGCAGATATTGGTGCAGAGGCCAGTGCAGGAAATCAATTATCAAAGGCTCTATAACCTATTTTTGCACAGGTGAGTGCAGTTAAGCAGAAATCATTGGGGTAGACACCATTGGACGGTCGGGACCCGTGTAGAACATCAAATATAAAAGGTTATTTGTGAATTGCTCAAGCGGCATTTTGGGGATTTGTGCTGCTGGTCACTTGTGGCAGTCCTTTGTTCTAGAATTTGTATAGAGGTTGGTCAATCGTTAGAGGAAGAGAGGATTTTTGAGAGCGTACATCTTGTATCCTCGGCGAGGCAAGGTCCGACTCTTCTCGGGCATTGGAGTCCAATCTCTGGTGTACTACGAGTTTGGTGGAGTACAATGTAAAGTGAGTTATTTGGCAAAGGCCACTGCAGGAGACCAAGTAACAAAGATTGCTTTATCAATTGTTGATCTCGGCAATCAAATTTCGTCAGGGATCAAAGGCATCGATAGAAGAAGCGTGTGCACTTTTGCGATTAAATCTGTTTTGGCCCTGATTAGGAGCAGGATTAAGTCATCAAGCTTTCTGTGTTGTGCGTGGCATCTGAGTGCCTCTCTCAGAGAGAATTCAGATTATCTTTTTTTCTGTCAGCACAACATTACTAGGGTTGAAATCCAAGCCGTTGCCTGCTTTATGGGAGCCCTCACTGCCAGGGTCCATGGACCCCTCACAGCAATGGCTGCTTTGGCCACAACATCCCTATGGGCGGACCTTCCCGAGAAACCCTACATAAGATCTTTCTTCAATGCCACTGGTCAGACTATCCTCCTCTCTGCCTCATATGCACCCGCTGCATCATCATCGTTCGACATTGATATCACCTTGCCATCCTCCAGTATTCCCTCTATACGTGATTCTGCCAGACCTTCGGAAGCAAGGCCTACTCTTCCACCACAGCTTACAGGCAGCAATGGTGCCATGCATACTTCTGCATCATTCAATTCTCTTTCAGGCCCTATCATGTTTTACAGAGCCCAGGGTAGTCCTTCATTGAGAAATCCTTCTGGTGGTCAAACATCTTTTTCAAGGCAGTTACCCTTTCCGATTCTAAGGCCAGGATGCATTGATCCAATGTTGCAGAGCAATCCGACAGAGAGAGTCAATAGCTTCACGCGGGATGCATCCTGGAGGTACTTTGATATATCTCAGCTGTATTATCAAAGGCAATCATGTATCTCCAATACCTTTGCTTCCACACTGGAGGTTACCATGCCAAAATGGCAACCATCACACATTGACTTCAAAATGACTCGTATGGATGATCAGAAGAATCGATTGCTCAGAAAGAAGCCAACTGTAGTAGTGGTTTTACTGGGATGGCTAGGGGCAGAACAAAAGCACCTAAAGAGGTATGCAGAATGGTATACATCAAGAGGAATACATGCAGTGACATTTGTGGTTCCCATGAAAGACCTACTCACTGTCAAGGCTGGAGACAAAGCTGAGAAGCATGTCGATGTTCTTATTGCACATCTGACAAACTGGCTTGAAGATAGTCAGATTCCCAATGAGAAGTGTGTAATCTTCCATACTTTCAGCAATACGGGTTGGCTCATGTACGTATGCAGCCACGGGTGATTCTTGAAGTCTTGTGGCAAATTTTAGATGCGTTGAAAAGCTATTGCTCTATGCCTATTATCTTGTTATTGAGGGATGATGGCTGCTTTATCAAGCTTCTGTTTTGCCGGTTTATGTAGATACGGTGCTGTACTGGAAAAGCTTATTAACCAAGGGGATAGTTCTTTGGAAAAGATAAAAGGATGTGTTGTGGATTCTGCACCATCTGCAACACCTGATCCACAGGTATGTACGACACCCTAAGCAGAATTGTGGTCACTTTAAGACTAGTGGGAGGGCATTATTAGACTCATGGTTTTTTAATCTTAGACTCAAGTAGTTTCTTACATGCAGGTATGGGCATCTGGTTTTTCTGCGGCCTTGCTAAAGAAGAGTAGTGTAGCAACACAAAGGCTTCATCTTGCCACTAACAATATGGTTGAAAACCCAAAACCTAGTCTGAAGGAGACTGCACTGCTTACAATGCTGGAGAAGTTCTTTTCAGTCTTTCTGCACTCGCCATATGTTAGCCAGTACGTTACTTAACTCTGCACTGAAACACTTACAATTTGCATTAAAATATCAAGTATGGAAAAAACAAATAGTCCAAGCACACAGATATAGAGGTACTTGTGTGTTGTAAGAACACAACTGCACATCCTTTCAATATTGCAGATGCTTGTAGGTACTTGCGTTTATGTGAGTGCACACGCACATCCTAATAATTGTACACACCTTTATCTTATCCTCATGCATGCTTATAAGTACATATTTACTTCTTACACACCTGTATCTTGTCCTCATTCTTGCTTATAAGTACATTTTTACTTCTGCAGTAATCATGGATATAGAGATACTGGTAAATCCATACATATACAACATACTCGTGCTCACCACAATGAAAGACCATCTTTGTTTACAGGCTGTTATTTGTTGGCTCACATATCTCGTGTATGCAGGCGGCTCTCCAAAGTTGTGTCAGTTCTGTCAAATCAACAGCCAAGGTGTCCCCAGTTATACATATATAGCAGTGCTGACATGGTTATCCCTGCTAGATCAGTGGAAGATTTCTTGGAGGAGCAAAGGAAGGCAGGGCAAATGGTGAGTGCATGCAACTTCCAACTTTCTCCACATGTGGACCATTTCCGAACATTCCCAGAGAAGTACAGTGAGCAGCTAACAGAGTTTCTTGCATTGTGCTTGCCGCAATTGGTGAGCAAATAATTTAAGTCCAATTAGCGTTGATCTGGTCATGTTGTCTTGTCGGCAAGCCAAAGCACATGATAACACTTGAAGTTGTGATTGAAGTTGTCCCATTTTTCCTTGACTGAGGCATGGTGGTAGCTGGTGAGCAAAGATTCAGCAGCTCTGAGCCAATGGCTTGTCAATAACTGTACTAGTATGTACATGTCATATATTCGGGATTAAAGTTGTTTATATGCAGAGCACCCTACCATCTGGTTTTTTTGAACCATTCTCCAATAACCATTGAAATTTTGTGACCTTTTTGAAGTTTGGACGAACAATGTTAATGCATAATTTGTTCTCTTCTATTTGTCCCTTGTGCATTGTTCGCCTGTACATGTGTTCAATATCGTTGTCTCTGTCTTACAATGCTCTGTTAGTTTTCTGGAAATTCATTCCAGTTCAATGTCATTTGGTTTGAACATTATCTGACTCACATTTTTATGTGAAACCACTGCGCTGAATCAATTTAATGTACAAAGACCCATCTTAGTGTGAGGTAGGCTGTAAAGAATGTCACACATTGTATCCATGATTACCAATGATTTATGGTATGCCAAAGCAAGTCATGGAGAAACTGCTGTAAAGATCTCCTAAAGGATGTGCAGGTATCAAAAGATAATGAAACCAGCCTTTAAATAATTAAAGGGCAGTCGAACTTCAAACTGTAGATTAAATCCTAGTGCTCCTTCATAGTTGCACCGATTTCATCCAGACACCAGGATAGTGGCCCAAAACTTTTGTCTCTTGCAAATTTTAAAAATCTTTAGTCCATGAATGTCTGATACAAGGGATAGAACTTGGAATCCTTCTTAAAATCTGACCTCATGCGACCTCTATTTACATGGGCAAACCTGGAATTCTACACTACAGCTCCCCAAAATATCCTCACTGAAGTGCAAGATAGCAGTCTACCAATTTAGCCAGCTGTGTGCAGCCTAGATCTGATACCACAGTTTATAGTAGTTTACACAGTCTGTGTTGGACTACAAAGAGCAGCCCTCACAATGGCCAAGACAGCTTCACACTCAGCCCAAGTAGCCATGAATTGTATATGGATGCAGTTCTGACTATTGTCAAAACAATGTTGAAACATCATCGTTTGCTTATCATCTCAAGCTCGACTGTTGTCAGGAAGCATCGTCAACATACAAGCAGCTTTGCTTTAGTCAGGACAGCTTCAACCACAGACCTGGACAGCTGCACCATGTTGAACAGGCATGATCTGCTCCTAGCTCTATCACAAAGCACACAAAGCATCATGCTCTGTTTTTGAATAGCCACACCTTTGATGCCTAGGCACATAGAACCTGATCTGGCTTTATAGATGCTACCCTACTAAATTTTTCATATTACTAAAATTTAGCCAACGAATAAACAATTAAACTTGTTCAACAAATTTGACCCTTCGAATTTGGAGCATCTTCCACCTGGCATCACCATCCCTCTGCTTGGTGTCAGCACCCCTCTACTTTAGGCTCCATCTTCACGTGCATTTTTCAATCTGGAGGGCTTCCCTTTGCTTGGTGCTATCATCCCTAGCTTGGCAACAACATTTTCTTGCCTGGCATCACCTCCACACTTGGCGTCAGCTTCTACAGCCCCAAGTACTTGTGTATTTGGGCTGATAGGCCTTCACAGGCTGCGTTTACCCTCCTGCTGGCTGCCCCTTCACCTAGGGGCCTCCATCTCAACTTTCTTCATTCCTTCTCAGGTTTGAGAGGGGATTTGGAGAAACCACTTCTTTTGTGTATCCATCTCAGTTAGGGTTTCACATTGATAGCCCAAAAGGGCTAGCGCCCTCATTCTGGGCATTTCATTGGTGCACCCTAGACAGTTGATGCCCCTTCTCTAGTCCTTCCACTGCCCTCACACCCCTTTAGCAAACATTGTGGTTTGTGGCTCTTCTCCATCATCATCTTCTCTCTTAGCTTCAGGCACCACCATCCCTTGTGTTTGGAGCATCTTCCACCCGGCGTCACCATTTCTTTGCTTGGCATCAGCACCCCTCTCCTTCAGGATCCACCTTCACTTGCGTTTTTAAGTTTAGAGAGCTTCCTCTTGCGTGGCGTCATCATCCCTAGCTTGGTGTCAATATCTTCTTACCTATTGTCAACTCCACAAATGGCACCGGTTTCTGCAGCTCTAGGTACCTGCGTTCTTGGGCTGACAGGTTTTCATAGGCTGCGTTAACCCCCTCGATGCCTGCCCCTTCACCTAGAGACCTTCATCTCATCAAGCATCAGCTCACTCAAGCATCTACGTTTGTAGCGTTGACCCATCTCTTGGCATCCGAGGACTGCGCTTTGCTCCCTCGATAGTTGTGGTGATCATCTTTCTCATCCTCCTAGACCGTATCAAAGGACCATGCTTTGCTCCCTCGATAGTTATCCTTCATCTTCTAGTAATTACTTCGATAACTCACTGCCTGGAGGACTGTATTTGTAGCCTTGGCCCACCTCTTGGCATCCAAGGACTGCGCTTCGATCCCTCAAGAGTTGGTGATCATTTTCCTCATCCTAGATGGCATGAGAGGACCGTGCTTTGCTTCCTCAATAACTATCTTTCACCTTCCAATGATTACTTTGCTCGGAGGACTGTGTTTCACTCCCTTCACTTTGCAGAGATTCCCTACGAGTACTGCCGCTTGATTCAGACAAGACAATGCACTGATGCAATCATATTTTGAGCTTTGGCTTTGCTATATTAGCTTTTCTTTACATAGTATGATTTATTGCTTCATCATCTTGTTCTCTTGTGTGTTTGAGTTTCTCTTCTCTTAGTGTTTGTTGTACACTCTGTGTTTCTCCTTGCAACCCTACTATCTCTCTGCATTGTCCCATATTTTGACATGGTATTAGAGCATACTTGTTATTTTGAAATGGTATGAGAGCACAAGAGCTTAGAGAGCTAATACCTTGTTCATCAAAGAAGGCAAAGATAGGTTGTGGGTTTAGCATCGTTTACTGACTTCCCCCTTCATTTTTGCTACATTACTGGGAGATAGAGATACCCTTCTTTTCCTCTCCCTTTCCCTCCCACCCTCTCTTTTTCATGTTGATACTTTGGTGTTATGACTTTGCCACAGGCAGATGGACAGACCATTGGGTACTCCTCTTCTAGCATCACCAGACTTGCCATAGATGCTTGCGGACATGGCTCTTTGCTCCCTACATGGCCGGCATATATGTGTCTACCCCTAGGCACTCATGCCACCTCTCCCTTTTGGGCCACAGAGTTTATTCTACATTGACTTTAAGATTTTTATGCTCAAGGCAATAAGATGCCTTCGATGTGGGTTAGAGGGGTCTACTTATTATATTCTTCACCCACCATTTTATCTTTGGGGATGGTTGTATTTGAGTAGTCATTTCTCCTCTTGATATCCAAGATCTTGGTGATGAGGCCTTTAAATTCCTTTTAGCATGGAGTTATGGAGCTAGTAGCTTCTCTTCTGAGGTGGAGTTGGGTTCTAAATTCATTCTGTCTATTGTTCCTTAGTATAGGAACCTTTCAAGTGGAAATCTTGGATCTTAGGGATCCTCTACATCTTATCTTTACCTCTCTCTGCTTCTCTTTCTTCATCCCTTTTTTGGCTTGAGAGGGGGTGTTGAGACACCATTTTTTTCGTGTGTCCACCTTAGTTAGGGGTTTCCCATTGACAGTCCCAAGAAGGCCCATAGATAGGCCACCTCTCCACTCATTTACACACCCATCACCCACACTCTTTGCAACTCTTCTTCCGCCATCAAACACTCTCCCTTCCTCTCTCCAGTCCTTCCACTGCCCTCACATCCCTTTTGGCAAACATTACAGTTCGTGGCTCGTGGCTCTTCTCTCTCAGCTTCATGCACCATCACCCTTTATATTTGGAGCATCTTCCACTTGGTGTTACTATCCCTTTGCTTGGCATCAACACCCCTCTCCTTCAGGCTCCACCTTCACTTGCGTTTTGTAGTGTGGAGAGCTTAGCATCATCATTCCCAGCTTGGCATCATCATTCCTAGCTTGGCATCAGCACCCGAGAGCTGTCCTTCACCTTCCAATGATTACTTTGATAACTCATTGCCCGGAGGATTGTGTTTCACTCCCTTCACTATGCAAATTCCTACCGCCTGATTTAGATAAGACAGTGTAGTCATCTTTTGAGCTTCGGCTTTGCTGTATTAGCTTTTCTTCACATGGCATGATTTAGTGCTTCATCATCTTGTTCTCTTGTGTTTCTGAATTTCTCTTCTCTATTAGTGTTTGTTGTACACACTATGCCTCTCCCCGCAAACCCTACTATCTTTGTGCATCATTGCATATTTTGACATGGTATTAGAGGATACCTGTTATTTTGACAATGGATGTGTATAAATTACATCTATGCTGAAAACACTCATTCCTAATTCAATCTTGGCTCGTGATACTTCTTTTTTTCTCCTCAAAATACATAGTTATATTAATTGATGAAGGTATTTACATCAAAAACTCGACAAAAGTTGCTAGAACTTGCATAGCAAAGGACCTAGTGAGACTATAGGGCACCACCCATGTAAAGGCCCAAAAAGAGCCATCATTCTAAGTAAGCTAAATTGGCTAGTGTTTACAAGAATCTATGAGATAGTATACAATACTTGAGGAATCTATGCAGCCTATGAGTCACAACCTTCATGACATGTGCTTTGGAGCAATTCTTTCACAAGGCAATACTTTCCTATTGAAGATCTTCAAACTTCTTCATTGGGAGTCCAAGGATCCCTTGTGCATTTTTGCTATTTCTAGTTTTCCAAATCCTCCAGATTGTCAAGTCCCAAACTAGGTTCGAGATTTTAGAAGTCTCCTCAATATGCTGGTCTTTCTCACCACCTATTGAACATTTTATTGAGATGTTGCCATCAAATGCAGCTTTCTCGAGCCATTTACTAAGATTGCGCCAAAGCTCTTCTACTTCCATACAGTCCCAGAAAGGTGAGACAAGGACTCAGCAACTTTTTTACAAAATGCATAGAAGGGTGAAACAATCATAATCTTAGAGAGTTTCTCAGGTGGGTAACTTCTTGGTGATGACCTGCCATAGCAGCACATTGATCTGCTGAGAGGGGGTGGAAAACCACACCTTCTTTAGCTTGTTCTTCCATAGCCTCAAAGTTGCATGGGGGAAAGAGTGCCTCCAATCCACCATTGTCTTTAAAAAGACAATGCTCTCGGGGATTCTCAAGGTCTCTTCTTTTCTTGCGTTTCAAGATTGGTTTTCCAAAAGGACCCACCCAAAACTTTATAGGCATGGCATCCACCCTGAATTGAGCCATAGGCCAATTCTAAGCCAACCAACAATAGACCATCTCCAGCCATTCAATCTCCTTTCCCTTGAGTTTGAACTTGGTTACCACCTCCTCCACATTCATCAATGTGTGGGTTGCTGAGTCTCATTAGTCAAACCAATGCTACAGGCCTTTACTGTGCATCCTTTTGGAAAGGGTGGGGTTAGCTATGATTCATCCATAATTGTGAGCTTTTGCTGCCGCCTAGATAGAATGCCCTAACAATGTATCTCTTTACTATTATTGGCACCCTATCACTTGCACTTGGTGAGAATTTCTTTCCAAGAAAGCCATCCAGCCAAATCAGAGAGATCAAATCTGGCTTGGGATTCGAGCCTTTGAACATAGAGATCTCATTATGGCTGCCCAGGGTTAGGGCTCCTCCGTTCACTTGAGCCAAGACAAGGTAAGCCTCAACGATTTCTGCTGCAGGTCTTCAAGATTGAGACTACCCTGTGCCCTTGGGAGTGTGGCCAGTCCATGAGATGCCAGACCAAGCTTAGCTGATTCACCTCTTCCCATGAATTCTTTGAGGATGGGAAGGCACTTGCTACAAAGATAGTGGTCGGCCAAGGATAGCATTGCCTTAATCAACATCATTTTTCCAATGAGTGATAGGGGGAAAGACCTATACTTATCCAACTTCTGTTTGAGTTTGGTAAGTAACCATTTGAAGCATTGGCAGGTAGTGACACCAAGGCCAAGAGGGCATCCTAGGTAACGAATCACTTCCTTTGGTTTAATCAGCTTAAAGGTTCCTTTAGCCAGCCACGACAACTCTTCCTGCAAGCAATTAATTAACAAAAGTTCTGTTTCGGGTGTACTAATCTCATCGAACTTGAAAGCTGGGTAAAAATCACTATAAACCTTCATCAACATTGCATACAACTGCTGTTCGGCACGAATGATGTTGGAGTTATTGTTTGCAAACGTTTGCAACGAAGCTTTGTCAATCTAGGAGCGGGAGGCTGCGAATATATCCCTCGCGTGCCTCTTGAACAATCGCTCCCAAAACAAGGGTTCTCTACCAATGATGAAGAGTAAAGGTGCCAGAGGACATCCTTGGAAGATGGATCTTTGTAGTTCAAAACCTGAGGTTAGGACTCCATTCATATATAGCCTCAACATACACTTGGAGTCAAGTGTTGCAACCATCAAATTGTTGAAACCCAACCATTTTTAAGGACTTCCATTATGAATTGCCAATTAAAGCGATCATAAGCCTTGTTAAAGTCCATGTTGACAAGAGTGAACTCACCACTTGATACCATAGCTCAATCCATGGCTAGGCTTCAATTTAGTACTGTATCATGGAGCTTTTGACCATTGACAAAACCTTGCTGCCTTGCATGGCAAAATTTAGGAAGGAGGAATTTTATTTCAAGTATCAATACATTTGTCATGATTTTATATGCCATGTTCATCATTGTTAGAGGTTGTTAGTGCCTTGGTAGTCTTCTTTGGACACTTGGGAATGAGCTTTTCAATCCTTCATTAACCTCAGTTGGAATCATCCATTGCTTGAAAAATGCATTGTAGAAGTGCAGAAGGTCTTCATCATATATCTTCCAAAAAATGTGGAAAAACTTGACTTGAATCCCATTAGAATGCGGAAATGCATTTTTTTTCATTTGAAATACAACATACTTGATCCTAGTGATGGATAAAGGTATTTCCAAAGACTCTTTCCATTCCAACTATAGCGGGGATGTGTGAGCAGAAGACCTCAATAACGTCTCTGTCGTCTTCCTTTAAGCAATTGTGTGTATCTTCAATAGATGTGATGGTCTCCTGTAGTATCTTTGCCTTCAAGGAGTCAAAATAGAATCTAGTATTATCATCCCTTGCCAAGTCCCAAGTAGCTCTTAGTTGCACCATGATGCCTTGACACTTATAAGCCTCTTGAGCTTGAGTGTAATCTTTGATCTTCTTGGAGAAGCCGTTGAAGACTAGCATAAAGTAATCATTGTACTACAAAGAGAAAACATGAATCGCTAGCAGATCTTTTATCAGACATCTTCTATTGGACGTACTATTAACCCAATCTACATCTGTATATCCAAACACTAGTACATTCTTTTTTCTTGCCTCATAAACAAGTCTATAATGCAAGGTGGACTTCAGATACCTCTAACTGCATCCAAATAAGGCTTCTTAGTCACGTGCATAAGTTCACTCACAAGTCCGACAACATAGCTTAAGTTTTACTCTATGATAGTTATATAAATCAAACTACCTACTATCCCTTTGAACATAGTAGGGTTTTCTATCTCAATTTCAACATCAGTATACAACTTCAAAGTTTGCTTCAATGGCATTGAATGAGACTCATATACTATCATACTATACTTGGATAATATATCTAGATCATATTTTCTTTGGGGGGACAGTCATATACCATTACCACATCTGATTACCTCAATATCAAGAAAGTATCTTAGCTTACCCAAATCCTTTATTTAAAACTTTTGCTTTAAAAGATCCTTGACATTAGCAATCCCACTATCACTATCACTTGTAATAATTAAGTCATCCACATAGATGATTATATAATGATCAAACATGCGTCACCCTTTTTTACATAAAGTGAGTGATCTGTATCAGAAGCTTAAAAGCCAATGTTGACAAGATACTTTTCAATCTTGTCAAACCATGCTCTATGTGCTTGTTTTAGCCCATAGTGTACATTCTTTAATGTGCACATATATGGAATGCTCTAAATTGTCATAACCTGTTGATTGCTCCATATACACATCTTCTTGCAAATCACTATACAAAAAGATATTCTTTATATCCATCTACTGGAAACTTCAATCTTTGGTTGTTGCCAAAGCAATCACACATCTAATAGTTGTCAATGTTAGCAATTGGATTGAATGTCTCTTCATTGTTTATGCAATATATTTATGTATAATCTTTCATACCTAACCTTGTATTACACCTACTAACAGAACCATTTGTATTATGCTTTACTTAATAGACTCATTTATAACCATTTCTTGCCCTTGGACAACAATACTAGATCCCAAGTCCTGTTGGTTTCAAATACAGTCATCTTTTCATCCATTGTTACATTCAAATGAGTATAACCAACAACCTTCTCAAAAGAAGTGGGCTCAAGATTCTCAACCATGTTTACCATATAAGCATAGTGGTCAGCTACATAACCCTCAAAACCAAATCTTCTAATAAGGTATCTTACCTTACTAGACATGTTTACCATTGGATCACTTAATGGAGTCTTCACATTACCATGTGCTCTCTATACATGTGGTGTCCTAATTGAAGGAATATCAAGCTCATCTTCCAAATCTTTGATCCATTAGTCTCCATGAAGAACTAAATGACTAGTAGATACATCATTACCATATTATATATTTTTCTTTTCTTTGTCATTACATGCAATACTAGTAGATATACTTGAAGATATGGGATTTCTTCTTAGTTTTCTAGACTAAGGATTGATTGTAGATCTATTACCAAATGGTGTCTCTAGTCCACTAAGGGTTTATGATTCTTGTTTTTCTATCTATACATGATTATCATATATTATTAACATAATCCAATGCATCTACACTAGATACATACTAACTGCTCGTCTCATAACAATAATATTCTTGCTTTCTTTAGATTCACTACAAATAGAATTATTACGATACTCTTTCTGTAGTATCCAATGAAGATATATTTTTTAGCCATTGAATCCAATTTCTTCTTAACTCATCAAGACATGAACATATGCAATACAATCAAACACTCAAGTTAGATGTCACACAAAGTTTTTTGCCTATAAAAGCCATCAATGCTTGTGCAACTTCTATAATATATTGATTTTTTCTTTATGCAATCCCATTTTGTTATAGAATATACTTGCATGTAAGTTGTTGCTTTATTCTAAAGACTTTAAAAAATTACTAAACTTATTAGAGATGTATTCTTTCTCTCCATGTGATTTGAAGCACTTAATTTTCAAGCCTATTTTATTTCAATAATAGTCTTAAAAGTTTTAAAGTGCTCAAACACTTCACCCTTTTCCTTCATGAAATATATTTATAACTCTTTAGAACAACCATTAATAAATATAACAAAATACTTACTGTTACCAAGAGGTACATTTTACGTTCAAACATTTGTATGCACAATTTTAAGTATATTCTTGCTCACATCTCTCTCATACAAAATGGTTGTCTTGCTTCCTTTCCAAATTGTCATGCTTCATAGACCTTATGTAATTTTGCAAGTTTAAATATAAGCAAATCTATAACAAATTCTTTTGATTGCATTAATTTAGATTTTTCATATTTGCATGTTCAATATATTGTATTGTATTTTAATGTTTGCAACCATACTTTACCTTTAGTATACATAATAACATTTATAGCAATAATTTTAATTCAAAGTAAACATGGCCAACTTTACTTTCTTTCGTAATAATTCTATAATTATTATTAAAATATTTAATAAAATAACCCTTCATAACTTGCAACTCTTACTTTACCATTTAACTAATAGATATTAAACTCTTTGTGATGATGGATGGAACATGTAATTCATCGAATAAACACGTTATCTAACCATTATGTAAAAACAAAGGAACTTTCTCAATGTGTGAGATTGGATAGCATATATCATTACCCATCCCTACATATCTTGAATTATATAAATCCTACATCTTTTCAAACTATTCAACAAGGTTAGTCATACGATTAAATACATATAAATCAACACACCATACATCATCACATGTTCTCTTTTCTATAACAATATTTATCATATGTTGTATGATAAATCAATGTTTATTTTTATCATCATCCTATCTTGAAGATGATGCATAGTTTCCTTTTTACAATTTATCATTGTAAATGTCATCATTCTTCTTGTAACAATGGATTGCAATATGACTTATTCTTCTATAATAATAATAGATAATATCAAAATTGTTAGAACCTTTGTTTTCCATTCACATTTTTTATAGAGCTTTCCTGTTGCCTATAGAAGCATCATGGTGTCCTAAAATCTACATGTCATCAAATTGTCGATTTAATATGTTTTATTGGTTACCACGACATGGCACATCCCCCCTAAAACAACCATGCTCCACCAAACCCCCCACAACATGGCATCCCCTCCCCCTTCCCCTCGCCCACAAAACCCCCCTCTATCCAAACCACCATGACATGGCACACCCTCCCTCCTAAAAAAACCTCACTCCACCCAAACCCTCCACGACATGGCATATCTCCCCGCTTAAAAAATCCCACTCCACCCAATCCCCCATGACATGGCATCCCCTTCTCCCCACCCACAAAACCCCGCTCCACCCAATCCCCCCATGACATGGCACATTCCCTCTCTCAAAAAACCTTGCTCCATCCAAACCCCCTCCCATGACATGGGACATTCCCTCTCTCCCCGCTCCACCAAAATGCCCCACATGGTATATCCTGCCTCAAAAAACCATGCTCCATCCAACTCCTCCATGACATGGCATATCCCCTTGCTTCACCCAAACCCCCCACCTCCCCACGACATGGCATCACTCAACCCCCCCACGATATGGCACAACTTCCCCCCCTTTGCAGAAAACCCCGCTCCACCCGACCCTCCATGACATGGCACACCCCCCCTCAAAAAACCTTGCTCCACCCAATCCCCTCTCTCCCATGACATGGTACCCCCTCTCTCCCACCCACAAAACCGTGCTCCATCCAATCCCCCTACGACATGGCATACCCCCCCCCCCCCCCCCCCCCCCCCACCCATGACATGGCACCACCCAACCCCCCATGATATAGCACACCCTCCCTCCTCAAAAAACCCTGCTCCACCCAACCTCCCTATGACATGACACACTCCCTCCTCTGTCAGTATGATTCATACCACAACCTCTTGGAGAGGATTTGTTACATTCCCTTCTTGAATTTGAGTAAAATGCTTGAACATATTCACCACTTCTTTCATATGATTCATATTGTATATTAATCTCTTCAATGACCGACTCATCAAAATTTGAAAATAGCTTGTGTACATACATAAAAGCAACAAAAGATTTTTAAGTATTTTTATTATGAAAAGTCACCCAAAGTAAATGAAATCAAATTACAATTATCTAGTATTACATTAATAATTGCTAAGATATTTGTAATGCTTCTTACTTTCAAAACATATTCACCACATTTTCTTTCTTCAAAGTATTTAAATTTTGCTTAAGCTAAATCTTTTATATCTTTGTATTTAATGAAAATGTATTTTTGAAGATTGTTCAAGTTACATGTGTATTCTTTGCATTTTTTATATATTCTAGTATAGTATTATCATTGACCATAGATAATAATAATATTATTTTTTAATATTTTACATTCTATTCTTTGTACGCCTTTAATTCTTCCACAATCTCAAAGGATCACTTAGCTTGGATTCTCTTTTTTCACTTGAAACAAACTCATAGAGGCTTTTTTCAATAAGAAGTTTGATCATAGGAAACTTTTATCATGGTGTTTCTTCTCTAGCTTGTCAATAATAGGATTTCACTATTCTCAGCCATTATATGATAAAATTGAGGATCAAACTTCAAGTTAATATTTTGCACCCTTTCACAAGATACGCACATTTATTCAAGTAACATTTTTTATGGACAGCTAAAAAATAGATATAATGTGTAACATATTTGTAGATAAACCTTGTATTTGCTTCTTGACAAACACCTCAGAACTAGTATGCCTTGAAACTATTGTCCATAACCTTGAAGAGCTAAAATGGGACATGAAACAACCTCAAATGACTTGTAACATAGTGGGATAACCCTAAAGTACTAGTGCGTAAAATTGATACACCAAATCTCATAGTAATTTAAGATTTTTACTTTACCCTACTTTCGGTACCTTCATAGATTCCAATGAAAAGAGAGAGTATGAGAGATTTTTATTGATTGGTTGCTTTCTTGAATCCTTTCTCCTTCTCCTTCACTTCGATCTCTCTTAGTGATATTGCTCTAATACCATGTCACAAATTGCATGGTGGGGGGATTTTCTTGAGCTACTGTGTTAAATACATATAATGCATGTAAGAAAACGTTCACTTAAGAACACAAAAAGAGAGATGGAGACCAAAATGTTTTCTTATTGTCAAAATTTCCCCTTTTTTTTCTTATACAATATAATATACACGACTGTAGATAAGATATAATATAAGAAAAAGTGGCCTATTAAGTTAAACAACACATAACTGACTATACCAGCTATATGTAATTGATTGATGCTATAACTATACCAGCTATATGTAAGTGTAACTAACCAAATATAATAAGTGATAAGTCAATGACAATCGACATGTTAACTTCACAAATTTAGGGACTAAGAGGAGTGACCCTCATTTTTGTCTTTCACTTTTGACCCACCAAAACACTTGTAAGTCATACTTCTCTAAACCTTTTGAATCCTAGTAGTCTTTTGTGACCTTCACCTCTTGAAGCCTTGTGACATTATATTTGCTTTTCATAAGAATGTGACAATAAGCTTCTTAGATCCTAACCCCATAATATTCCAGGTAAGGATTTTCACCTTTGATGAGGTACAAGAGTTACTCATTAACAATGATTTCATCTTACAAAGCGGTGTAAATATTGTGGTCTAACAATGGCTTCCAAGCAAGCTACCTCAAGAATACCTTATAGCCAATCAATTTGCCAGAGACCTTCATCTTGCCCTTATCAACCAGCACATTTCTTATCCTTAGTAGCTCTCTTGGAGGAAAAGGCCTTTGTTTGCTTTGTTCTTGTCTCATTGCTCTTAGTCATGCTATCCTTGGCCAAATCATCAACATTTATTTTGGGTCCTTTTTTGACTTAAGTTTGCAATAACTAACTTGACATGCTAAAATTTAGGAATTGTTGTGATTTAGGAGGGAGGCTGCCTGAGGAGTCGGCTTGGGGTTCCCATGGTTTGTTTTCCACCACAACCCTTTGCCCCTTGCATAGTGTCCTGAGGATTCACAAATATAACAAGAATCCAAGAATGGAGAGAAGCATACCACAGTAAGTAGGTTGATGCCATTGGCATCAAAGACCTCAAGTATGTTTAGGATGTCTTAGCACCCATCCCATAGGATAGATGCATGCTTCTTTGACTGAGAGATCCCATTGGCAAGGGGAGGAAGGTAAAGAACATGGCTTCTTGGAGCTTTAGACAATCAACAAAACTTCTCCATCCATCCAATTCGAGAGGAAGTGGAAGGTAAGCCAAACATGGCATTCATTTTGTAGCATGTTCTGAGGGGAAAAGGTCACAGGCCAGGGCACCCTCTAGACAAGGTTACCCTTGTGAACAACTAGGTCCAATCTTCTTCTTTTAGCTATGAGTTAACCGCAACAAGGAAAAAACTGTGGCCAAAAAGCCTGAAGGATTGCAGTAGTGGCTTGCATTTATAGGTTGCATTGAACCACTATTCAAATCACTCCCACGCAATGTCCCCATGAAGAAAAAAATAGACGAGCTTGGGAATAATGAGCATACCTAGAAAAGGCCATAGGAGCGGGGTCAGGATAAATAACTTGCGGTACCTTTTGTCCTGTTTGCCATGCTGGAGGGCCGACAGAAGGGATTGCCATGCTGCCTCGGGGAAGTGGGAGCCACCACACCACCTACGCAGGCCTGCCATTCTCTCTCTCCCCTCACCTTTAATATTCCCTCTCCTTCTCTTCGCCTTTAATTCCTCTCTCTCTCTCTCTCTCTCTATGACAATATCACTATGGTAAAAGATTAAGGACACATTACTCTGTTACCATTGTATACACAACAATTAAGTCAATATGCTATCTAATATAACACCATGAGATAAAAGACATCTACACACGTTAATGCTTGTAAGTTATAGTATTTTGTTAAAATTATTATAATGTCATGCACGACACCTATAAATGGTCAAAACATGAATACAAACTATCCTAACATGCAAGATATATATAGTGAGAGGATTGGTTTAATATTTCATAATCTTCGTAATCAATCAATACACACGTTTAATCCTAGGAAGTTACCCCATTTTTGGAAGGACTATTACATACACACATTTAATCCTAGAAAAAACCATAATTAGTTAGCACTACTATAATATCATGCAACATATCTATAAGGGTTAAGTGTTACAACAAAATAACCTAACACACAAGATATATATAGGAACAAAGCTAGTTTAATATTTCATAATCCTCCTAATCTATCAATACTAAGGAATATACTATTCAACAAACTAAAAAATGCTATAATAAAACTTAAATAGCATAATGCTACTCTATTGCCATAATATCTAGAGGGTACATGTGAGATACATACTTATAAAAGAAAAATTTTGGCCGCTTTTAAAAATACCCTATGATCTCTCCCTATTATTACCTTGTCTTTGCCTTGTATTCCTTACCACCCTCCTCCATCACCTTCTTCATCCCATACCTCCTATTCCATATCCTTTACCACCATGGTTGGCCTTCCATCTCTCACTATCAACCCTTCCTTTATGATTGACCTTCCTCAACTACCATCCTCCATCACCTTCTTCATCTTGCACCACCCTTTATCATTTTGTCTCCTATTTCATATCCTATATCACTAACTTGTAAACAATATTTTTTGTGAAGTTCTCGTCTAAGAATGCACTCTAATGTTTCTAAGGTAGGTTGCATTCAACAACAATTCATGTTTCTAGACATGCAACACTCACATTGTTCACCTATGTCTCACTCAGAGACCTTACATTTAAGAATTAGTTCCTCCCAACATCAATCATGGACATACGAACTAAGAACACGAACTAAGAACACCCCTTGAACACGATGGTAATAGAATGTGCATTATATAAAAACATGGGATCTAGGAATATCCCTTAAATATGGTGATGAAAGAAAATGTTTCATAAGCCCTAAAGAAAAGATAGATATGATGCTCTCTAACATCATTAAGCCTACTTACTTATAATGCTTTAACATATATGAAGGCCAATGTAAATCTTGTAATACTTTTGACTAGATTATTCTTGTGCCTAGTTCTATAAAAACAATCACCTTCACTGAAGAGTTGCTTCCAAATATCAATAGATTATAAAGGACTAGTACAAACATGTATATATGAAATTGTTAAACTAAATAAGAGAACAAATCTCGATTATAAAAGTATCATCAACTATAACAAGCATCACCATCTCAAATTACAAGGACTTCAAGACATTTGCTACTAGATAAATGAGGACTAGTACCATAGATGCCACACTAGTCCATCTTTGTATTTCCAAAATCATCTTTAGAACCTTGCTCACTTTGATTCTCCATTGGTTCCTGTTCTTGCACATCCAAACTTGCTTGTATGGTAGGTTGTTTCCTACGTTGAGGGCAAGGAAAGGGTTGCATACTTCCTTCTTCAACTTGTTGCATGGCTTGTCTTCTCCCCCCTCTTTCAAAGAAAGGACGTGCTCTACAAATGCTATTGTTGAAACCATTGTCTAATCGTTGCAATATGGAATGCAAGGATGACCACCAATGTTTGGGAGATACGCCTTATATTGATCAATATCATTCTTCACTTCTCGAGCAAATTTTTTGCATGATTAAGTAAGATTGGTTGGGTGCAGACGGTAGACTCCATTATGGAAGAGCATAAGGAATACAAATTGTCCTCTACATTGAAATCATCATAAAACCATTAATACTTATCAATGTTTGTATAGAAAATAATGTTTTGTACCTATGGCTTGTATGAGGACAATGTCTTCATGAGCATCCATGTTATGAGTTTGTGGTGAAGGGGGTGGAGGCTCCCTTGTAATATTTGCATGCAATCGTAGCTCTCGTACTGTAAAAGGACAACAAAAAAGCATTGAAATACAAGAGTTGTCCTTATAAGACAAAAAAGCATTGAAACTTGGTTAGAATCTAAATAAACTTATAAGACAAATGTCTTAAAACTCACGTTCACGCTATTCATTTGTGCATTGTAAAGATCTATCTATTTCTCTATGGCAACGTGAATTTGTAATCCATTCATTTCCATAACTTTGACTTGATGCTTGCACATATTTCCACGTTGTGCCTAGTCACAATCACAACAAGCCTACTCACGATTTGCATTGCGAACATGATACCAATGAGATTATGAGTGCAACTACAAACATGTGCACCACATCATGATCCATTAGCAAATCACACATTCTCATTGGGGATGCTTGTAGCCCTTTCTATAGAGTTTTGTATAATATTCAAAACTTTGTTTTTTTTTTTGAATCCGGTATCCTTGAGCATGTCTTGATACCAATAATAGGAGTGGCAATGACATACCAATGTTTGAATTTGTTGAGATGTTTGCAATCACACCTACTTGATTATCTTTGGAAGGAGCAGTGAGGGCTTAGGACTAGAATCCCATAAGCATAATAAGAGAAGTGCTACCATCCAGTTTCGTATAAAGCATTGTACTTGCTCTCTTTTCTAATGCAATGTCATAGTACTCTTGTCCTTCAGTAAAGTCTTTGTGTCATTTTTGGTCTATACACAAGATTGTGTTTATGAGTCCAAGCTTCCAACTTGGAACATAATTCACTTGTGTAACAGTTAGCCATGCCAGTGTCTTCATGAACTCACTCTTTCTCTTCCAACCTCCATAGCTTCCACCTCAAGCCATGTTCTAGATCCATGTTTTTACATGGTATCAGAGTCCAGTCGGGCATGGCATTGCCTCTCCAACCTCTCTTGGTTCCTCTCAACCTCAGTCCAGCTCACAGTCAGCCCATGACCTTATTTCTCAACCCTATCTTCACTTGTCTTGTTTGGCGGTGTTATGAAGCGGAACATGTGGCAAATCTAGCAAATCAAATCTCAATCATAAACAACTTTATGACACACATAATAGAACTTAGTGGAAAAATCTAACAAATCAAACATCTCAACTATTAAATACAAACAACATTATAATACATAAGAGGATTTGAATAACTCAATAGATTGAGAAAGTCAAGAGAAAAACACACGATTGGGCCTAATCTCCCCCATAGAAAAAGCCATGGTTTGCCATCCTTAATTATATATTATATTTTTACATGGATATTTGCATTCATATCTTACATATAATTACAAAGAAAGTACAAATATCAATTGAAATACAGAGTTTTAAGAGTCAAGAGGTATCTTGTAACATGTTGTAGTTGTTGCAGAAAATTTCGTGATCTGAATCTTGATGTTTTGACATCACCATTGCGCCCGGAGCGTGCCAAAACCCCCAAAACAATTCTTGAAGCTTTGAATTCTGATTCCGGATGAGGGACAAACGAAAAAACTCAGTTTTCACCATGTTCTCCTATTTTGTGCGTGATCCTGTTACTTTTATAAAGAAAGCTAGAAAAGCCTTTTAAAACTTAACCACATTAAGAAAATAGCAAGGTATCCCATGAAGAAAGCTTATTTCAATAAAAGCATATATTAAATCTCATATTCTAAAATAATCTATATTAAAAAAAATAAATCAATAGTACTAAGGACAATGATCTAATTATTACTAAAGAAGTTTAAACTTATAACTTACAAATAGAGTAATAATTTTAATAATACAATATCATATAAATACATAATATTATAAATTATACTTAATATAACTAATCATAATGATAAAATTTACGCTTGGACTTACGCTAATACCTAGTGCTACCCAAAGCCACCACTACTTGCTCTACACATCAATTGAAGCATTCACAATTGTTTATAAATAAAATAAACAAACAATAATGAATACCTAGTAGTCTTCAACTACAAATAATTAAAATAGGTTGGAACATTGTCCTAACCTCAATTTAATTCGAATGCGCACTCTAAACTCATAAAAGTCCATTAATTTGATATGTATTTTGCGGAATCACCCGCTGTGGAATCACCCACGTGCACATTAAATTAATCTGACGTGCGAAAAGGACAGGCATCCCTGTCAACTTCTTGCACAAGGAATCCACCTTATGTACAAGCCTTGGCAAATAAATATAGTTTTATGTAATCCACCAAAAAACCTCACGGAATCCACCGTGGAATATGCCTCTAGTTTTACAGAATCCACTGAAAAACCTCACGGAATCCACCATGGAATATGCCTCCTGGCATTAGGTAGCCATAGCCAACAAACTGGACCTGTAGCACTTGGAGCTTTCAAATCTTTCATTAGATGCTGTATCTTTCCATGATTTCTTCTAGAGATCTGTTCTACAAGTCAAGGCGCAATGATTTATCATGTTACATCTCGACATTAACCTCTCTATAGACTGACATTACATGAATTCGTCGTCGTTGTCATAACTGCACCATATCTCTATTTGTACAGTTGGTACCACTGCTACATTCCGCCATTCTTCCTATACGTATGGGGCTTTTGAAGCCCTAGATATAAGCTAATTCCCCACCAAGTATCACTCCAAATAGCTGCGGCTATCGTCTGTTGCAACTCGAAAATCATGCTACTACATAAACACTAATTCCAGCCATAGCCATCTTCAACATCAAGCTTTTGAAATTCTTCATTTTCTCTCTCTTGCCACTCAAATCATATGCCTACCACTTTGACCCACTGAATCTAAAGTTGTCCAACACTTTGTTCAACATCAAATTAAGGAGGGGAGATTCTGAAAGTCTCAAGCTTCGAGCCACAAGCATCAGTATCTCTTGATACTATTCATCTAGTGTTTTTTGTCACTTGTGCTTATCAAGTACATTCAAGATCAAGTCTTTTGCCCTGAAATCTGAGAATTTTGAAACTAATTTGTTATTGATCCTCCAACTCGAGCATGGGCAAGGACTCTCCGATAGTTTGCTTCAAAGGGGTCAGGTTCACACCTGGTAGACCCACATAAAGCTCATCCTAATGAAGAAGGGTCTTTGGGCCATCACCAATGGCAAAGAGAAGAAGCCTCATGATGCGGACCTTGTAGTCACTTGGCAAAATAATGATGATAAGGTTCAGGACATTATCAAACTAGAGCTAGACGACAGCTATATCCACCATGTGGATAACTGTGATACTTCACACGATACATGGAAGAGACTTGACACTTTGTTTGGTGCACAGTCTAAGTCATCAAAGTATGGTCTCTTGATTGAATTTTTCAGGCTTGAAATGAAGTCCAACACATCACTTGCCACATATCTAAATTACATGGAAGGACTTCTAACCCAGCTTGCAGGAATCAACATTAAAATGGAAGAAGATGTTTGCATTGGTGTTCTACTTTAAAGTTTGCCTCTTGAATATAATAATGCATCAACAACTCTAATCAATATGCTAAACCCTGAGCTTGTTGATATCTAGGCATTTGTTAAAGGAGGAAAAGAAGCTAAAAACTAAGGAAAAACCAAGCACATCTAGAGATGAACAAGCATTATATGTTGGCAAGAGGTACAAAGGCAAGAAGGACCAAATTTTTTTGTGATTTTTTCAAAAGGACTAAACACATCGAGAAGTTCTGTCATGCTAGAAAGAGGTCCCAAAAGGCGTATCTAGTTGTTGTTAAAGAAGAATAAGAACATGGAGCAAAAGAAGAAGAAGGCTGCCAAGGAGAAGGACAAACCTCATCATTCCTTCTATTCGGATAGACTTTTTTAGCCTTGTATTGCCTAGCCCTAATGTTTCTGACATAAGCTTCTAAACTTCTCATGTAGCCTTGTACTACAGCCTTTGTACACTTTGTGAGGCCCTTGTTACAGCCTTTGGATGTCCATCATGTTTGTGGTATCCACACTTAGCCTTTGGATGCCCATCATGTTTGTGGTATCCACACTTAGCCTTTTTTGCGACAGCCTTTGGTGGTTTGCCATGTCTATGGTGTGCTCTCACTTTGCAAGTGTTGCTCTCACTAAAGCCTCTACACACTTTGTACTTCTGGTTGTGATTGAGGAGAGGTGTTGAGATGTTTGCAATCACACTTACTTGAGTCTCTTTGGAAGGAGTAGTGAGGGCTCAGGACTAGAATCCCATAGGCATAGCAAGAGAAGTGCTACCATCCAGTTTCCTATAAAGCATTGTACTTGCTCTCTTTTCTGATGCAATTTCATAGTACTTTTGTCCTTTAGTAAAGTCTCTGTGTCATTGTCAGTCTATACACAATATTGTGTTTATGAGTCCAAGCTTCCATCTTGGAACCTAATTCACTTGTGTAACAATCGGCCATGTTAGTGTCTTCATGAACTCACTCTTTCTCTTCCAACCTCCATAGCTTTTGCCTCAAGCCATGTTGTAGATCCATGTTTTTACAAAATTAACCAATCAACCCTTCTGCCATGGATAGTCCGACGACCCGATAGAAAACCGCCTTTCAGCAATGTATGATATGACTCCACACTACCATTTGTATCTTGATTGTGGAAGCATCCTTGTAGCACGAATCCATATATCTATAGGACATTACTAATGATTTAGATGTTAACAATAGTAAATTTCAAATAAAATAACTTTAGGATATACCTATGCAATGCCCCCATTGCTCTTTAAAGTACTTTAAGAATTCTATCTCCATCGAATACACATCATAGAAATCTCGTAGAAGTTGCAAGCCTTCCTCTTCTCTATTATGTGTCCTAAGAACCATACATATTCTTGATGTGTCCAAGGTGGCGAAACATAGCTGCTCGGGTGCTTGGATCACATACTTTTTTTTATCAATTTCTTCAACTAGCTCCTACGAACGTGCCATATACATAGGTATATTAGCACACCAAACACCTCCCTACAAATAGATAAAAAACTATTTAAGTTCACATTGCAAATGATACTCAATGTAATGTGTAGTGGAAAGGAACTTACTGGATTGCGATGATGTTAGCTTCGGCATCATTGACCATGAAAGTATTTGGCTCCTAAGATTTATTGTGATAACGCACCCGATCATGCAGAGCCCTAAGCCATGAGTTGATTGATGCGGTATCATTGCAAGAAGTGATAGTCCATGCAACCGACACACCATTCATGAAGGTGTCAAAAACAAGTACTGTGTATAAGAGAAAATGAAACATAGTAAAATATTTTAGAAATAAAAACAAAAAAAATCCCACAAACCAAATTTGAAATAATTCAATCTCCAACAATACCTTGTATTTGTTTGTACTAAATGTCACATCCACAGCCAAGACACTATTATGGCCCCATTTGCTCATCATTTTGAGTTGCCATTCCGTTTGAATACCGAGTATGAAAGGTCTATTAGCAACTACACCAAATGGATGGTAAATGAAGGTGTTACTTTGATTACTTAATACCCAGTTATGGGCACTTCTTGCATCATCTACATCTGTTTTAAATGTGAGAGAGTCCAACTTGCTTGCTACATTGAGGATGTCCCCTAGGGTAAAGAATGTATCCCTAATGGGCCAAAAGTGACCTTGCATTACACTTTGGGACACCAAAGTAATATGATGAGTCAAAACTTGTGAACGTGTAAAACCCTTGTGTAGCATTTCAGTTATCCACTTCTTCATGTCAATGGATAACCATGGTGCGAAAGATGTTCTCTCACAAGAAAAAGATACACCATGGTATATCTCGCCAACTGTGTCTATGTGCTCATATTGGATATAGCTTATCCGAGAGACATGGGGCCATATATATAGTTGGCTAATACTAAAGTGACATGTACATCTGCATGCATTTATGCCTAATACACACCGTCTCTTCCATACCATGAGGGCTAAGATACTTGTCCATGTGCATCTTTAGGACGATAAGCACACCAATACCTCAATCCACTACTTAACGAGGTGAAGGGTGCAACTCCACATTAGTTCTAGATGAGCAAAGTAGACATAAAAATTGATTTGGGTTAATAAGATGAGTTTCCCATTAGTAAAGTAGAAAAATATCTACAACAATGAAGGACACATCCCCAAATAAAAGAGCAATACACATAGAAGAGCTACTCAAGTAAGTCCAATAGGGATACGAAGACCTGCTCATGTAGGTCCAACAACAGTACATAGAAGAGCTCCTCTCTCTTGGCCAGGAGAGGGCGAGAGGAGGCTGGGGGAGGGCGAGAGGAGGCAGATGCCTTTTTCTTCTTCTTCTTCTATGCAACTTCTCCCCTCTAACCAATGCAAGGTAGTGTTTGCATTACCAACAGACACTGAAGGCAACTGGGAAGGGTTTGATGCACATGCAAGCAAGGATGGAGCTCATGAAGTAGGGCTAGAGCTCGTGAAGTAGGGGCTCTTCTCTATCATGCTAGAGGAGGGCTGGTGTAGGATGAGGAGGGAAGGAGAATTCGTTCCTTAGCCAGTCTTCCAACACGAGTGTAGAGGGAGAGTAAAGAGAGTGCCGATTCCAGATGTGCATGATTGGTGGTGGCCCCGAGCTATGATTCTATTCAACTTGAGTGCCACACTGGGGACACATACCATTTGATTGCCACGTTGGACAGGGAGGACTTCACATTGCCGCACTGGCAGAAACGACAAGCTTCACCGCAAGTTTTTTAAAGCGAGGGTGATATGAGCGTACAAAACTCTCCTTTGTTTGTCATCAACAAGCTTCTTCTTTCTTCTTTCCTCATGAGCACAAAGATCCTCTCACATTGCCTTCTCTGCGACTTCATGATTGAAGGTATCTCCATGAACCCACCTTTGAATAGGCCATCTCCATTCTCTCCTTGGAGTCAGCTTTGCTAAGCTTTTGATAGGCTTCTCTATCTATAGAGCTCGATGCAGGTTGCTTAGATGCGCTCCCTCCTTGCATGGATGCACGTATGCAGAAGGAGGAGCCATCACATGCCAGAGTTATCACTGCACTAAAATGCACCTTAAAGGCACCACTAGCTCCGTGTCGGAGACTGTTGTCGTGTTGCTATGTGCACACCGTGTAAAAAAAATCTAGAGTGTGGCTTTCTTATTGATTTAGAGAGCCAATGCCATTTTAGACATTAGTGTTAGTGTCCATGGTTCAAAATATTAGAATATTGGATAAGTTTTAGCCAATTTTTGATATTTTAGATATTATATAGATTAGGATGACATGTAAAAGAAAGCATGTAGCTTTCAGCCAATTTGAGAGGATTTTATGTAAAAAGAAATATTAGTGAAATTGCGCAACAAGCGATCACTATTTTCAAGCAGTAAATAACACTTTGAAGTGGGGGATGAAGAGGGAGTGATCTGGTAGAATTCTGGCCATGTGTGCTAGAATTTTACCCCCCTTTTGGAGCCAATGGAAGCATCAGATTGGCGATCTGAGTAGCATAGAGGAAGATATTATTTTATACATGTTTTTGTCTATTAGAGCTATATCTTCTCATAATGCTGAAAGAAACTGATAGGCTTCATCTCTGTTGGTATTCTTCTACATCTTCAATTTCTTTGAACCCCTTCTCTTTTGTCTACTCCTCTCCCTGAATCTACCTTCACCCTGTTGTCTTTTACCCTCGTGGTGGACTCTCGACACCAAACGCTTCGACACCGTGTTAGGGGAAGTTTATGCTATCATCAGAGGTGAATTCCAGAAGATATTTGGGTTGATTTGGGGCTGATATCTTTAGCTATATTCAGAGAATTAGCTACAACAATGTTCTTTTAATTCATTTCTTACTCTACAAAAGACATCTTGTCAAAATATGCAAGTATTATGTGTCCCTATGGCAGGCAATGTTTGTATATCATTCATTATAGATGCATTGAGTTGAATTAATAGGAGCTTTTTCTCTTATTTCTTGGCTGTGGTAACGTATCCTTATCGGGAACTCAATTTGAAGCTCTTTTGAAGCAAGTCTCTTTGCCCTACAAACCTTGTAATTGACTCATAAGCTTTTGTCCCTAATAGTCTACATTGAACGTAATCATGAAAAGTTGATTCATGCTATGGCATCATGTATGAATGATGGGATGCAGAGTTGTTTATGATACATGATAGCATATTGTACTTGATTTTATAATTTGTGATTGCTCTTACAGTCAAGAAAACAAGCTTGATTTGAGTTAGAACTTATGAGATAATACTCTTGTGATCTTTGCTAAGAACATACAATTGGAAGCTCTATCAACATCTTCAAGAACTTGGCTTGAAACCTTCAACCCTTCTCTTATCTCTACCATCTCCGGAGTCTAAGCTCTTGAACCCCTATACACTCCTCTCTCTCAAACCCACGTGATCAACCGTGATGTACCTCTTGAACCTTTAAACATTCATTGTAATCTACTTATCTCTTGAAGACACATCTCTATCTATCTTGTTTAGTTTTCTTACCAAACCCTTGTGGTGACCTTTAACCCTATGCGTTGCAACACCGTTTTTCCTGAGCCTACCCTCTAAGAGTTTTTTAATGCTAGAGGTGGGGGTAGCAATTGACCAACAAGACATATGGAGACTCTGAGAGTCAAGGTAGTTCGATGTTTCACTGTTAAATTATGCAATCATGTGAACTTTCCCATATCATCTCATCTTGCTACTATATTATTTTCGTTGTAGGTTCAGAAAGCCCCAAACCTCCAGAGGGCTTCTTGAACCTACCCCCTTTTCCAAGCCTCCCTTTTTCAATTAAAACCCCCTCCCCTCCTATCTCTCTCACTTGTAATCTCTTCTTTTCTCTTCTCCCTCCCCTTTTTAATTAAAAGCCCCTTCCCCCCCTCCTTCTCTCCTCTCATTGTAGGGCCTAGGCTCTGTGTGTGTGTGTCTCTCTGTCTCTGTCTCTGTCTCTCTCTCCTAAATTAAAACCCTCTCCCCTCTCTCTCACTTATAATCTCTCTCTTTCTTTTCTCCCTCCCCTTTTTGATTAAATTCCTCCCCCGTCCCTCCCTCTCTCTCTCTCTCTCTCATGTGTAAGGCCTATGTTTTTTCTCTCTCTTAATTAGATTAAAATTTTTAATTAAATTTTTTCTTCTAATTAAATATTTTAAAGTTTAAAGTTTTTTGGGCATAGTTTTTCGCACACTTTAAGAGGGAGATAAAAGGAGAAGAAGAAGGAGAATGATTAAAAGAAGAAGAAGAAGAAATAGATCAAAAAGACGAAGAGAGGGGGGAGGAAGAGAAAATAGAATAATATTTTTTAATTAAACCTTATTTGATATAAATTTTGACTTAGAGAGAGAGATAGAGATGAAATATATAATTTGATAGAGAGAGAAAATAGGTTTTCTCTCTCTCTCTCTCTCAAATTAAAACCCCCTCCATTCTCTCTCACTTATAATCTCTCTCTTTCTTTTCCCCCTCCCCCTATTGATTAAATTCCTTCCCCCTCCCCCCACTCTCTCTCATGTGTAGGGCCTAGGTGTGGCTTAGAGAGAGAGATAGAGAGCAAATATATAATTTGAAAGAGAGAGAAAATAGGTTCTCTCTCTCTCTCTCTCTCTCTCTCTAATTAAAACCCCCTCCACTCTCTCTCACTTATAATCTCTCTCTTTCTTTTCCCTCTCCCCTTTTTGATTAAATTCCTTCCCTCTCCCCCCACTCTCTCTCATGTGTAGGGCCTAGGTTCACACACACACACACACACACACACACAAAATTAGATTAAAATTTTCTTTTATTTAAATATTTTAAAAAACTTTTTTTAATTTAAAGTTTTTTGGACATAGTTTTTCGCACACTTTGAGAGGGAGATAAATAAAGGAGGAGAATGATTAAAAGAAGAAGAAAGAGAAAAAGACAGAGAGAGAGGGGAAGAGAAAAGAGAAGTATTTTTTAAATTAAAATTGTTAAAATATAATTTGGCTCTAATGTTGAGAATAAGTATGCTGAAAATAAAAAATCCATTGCATCACCTTCCCATGGCTCTAGTGGCCAATGCTTCATTTCTTCTTCGGATGTTGCGAAGGAACAGAAGGAAAAAGACATATACTTTAAATGTGGGGATACATACACTAGTCCTTACAAGACAAGTAAGGTCAAGGTCCATAGCATGTATGTCATGGAAGATTGGCACAATGATGAGGATGACCTACCCATTGACTATGTTGAGCTTCCTGAGGATGCTCCATCTCCTTGGATGCTTGGACAGGTTCTCGGAGCCCCAGCATCCTACACATTCAAGGAAGTATCCATGGGAAGCATGTCTTCATCCTTGTGGACAATGGTAACACTCACATTTTTGTCAATAAATCAGCCATTGACCAGTTGAAATGCACCCCTATAGAATAACATCACCCCTTGAAGGCCTAAGTAGCAAATGGAGAAGAAGAAATCAGCACACATTTATATCCCATAGTCCCCTTATGTTTGGCTGAAAATTATGTGGCATTGGTTAATCTAATTGACCTAAATATGGGCCCCATTGAGGGTTGTGATTGGCTGAAACAATTGGAAAATTTTCTATGGACTTCTCTTAGCTCTACATGGAGTTTATAATGCATGGACATCCCATTTGCCTAGAGAGAGAGTTCAAGATCATGTTGATTTTCAGCTCATTACAACAAAGCAATTCAAATGAGAGTTTAAGAAATGCTCGCAAATCTTTGTCTTGCAATTGAATAAGGAAAATTCAGGTCAGCCCTTTGAAGTATCTAATGATTCAACTTTGCAAGCCCTACTTGAGGAGTATAATGATCTATTTCAGATGCCTACAACCCTTCCTTCTATAAGAGACAAGTGGACCATCCACTTGATTTAGAGCCCCATTCCAAGCCAATAAATAAGCCCCCTTACAGACTCTCCAAGTATGAACGTGAAGAGGTTGCAAAGCAAGTCAAAGAGCTGTTGGAGATGGGTTTCATTGAATCAAGTTCTTCCCCTTATGCATCCCGTGTCCTGTTAGTTAAGAAGAAAGATGGCTCTTTGCACATGTGCATCAACTACAGAGACTCGAACAAAATCACAGTGAAGAAGCGCTATCTCATCCCACGGATTGCCCACTTGTTGGATGATTGAAAGGGGCATGATTTTTCACAAAGGTTGACTTACGCTCTCGCTACCATTAGATTGTATGAGGAAGGGAGATGAGATCAAAATGGCCTTGAGGACACTGATCGTGGGCTTTATCATTTTCTAGTGATGCCTTTTGGGTTGACTAACACCCCTACCACATTTCAAAGCCTCATGAAAAAAATCCTTCAACCCTTTCTGTTCAAGTTTGTGCTTGTTTTCTTTGATGACATCCTCATTTACACCAGTCACCAAAGGAGCACTTGGCACATGTCAGAAGGGTGTTTGACATATTGAGAGAACATCGACTCTTTGCTAAGGAGAGAAAATGTACCTTCATGCAGACATCTATGGAGTACTTGGGACACATTGTCAGCAAAAATGGCATACAAGCTGACCTGAAAAGAAGGTGCAATGTGTTAGGGACTGGCCCACTCCATCCACCGCCACTTCATTGCGTGGCTTCCTTGGTCTCTCATTTCTTGATAGCATGGAGAATGGCCAACATCTCCTGGTCCTACACATTCATTTGCATCTCCTTATCATCAAGCTTGCGGCTCTCAAATGCAATCACACCATGCTCTTGCAGTAATACTACACTAATATCCCTACTGTCAAAGGTGCTACAATGGTGGCATACTGATTTACTCAATGAGAGAGAGACGTCCTACATGTGTGACGGTCATCTGTGCCTTGTAAGTAAGTGATATAACCACAGGACGTGTCAACACGATGCATCGGGAGAGGCGTGGCATTTGGAGTGATGTGATATTGATGGAAATGATAGATAGATTGCGAGCAGTGAAGTGGTAGTAAAGGCATGGAGGAGGAATGACACATAGGCGCACAAGCAGCAATTAGATTGGATTGACCAGCCAAGAATGGACGAGTTATAATGGAAGGACATAAGCTTGTACCACCACTTTAGTCTTGAGTATGATATATCTCTCCATGTCTCTCTCTCTCTCTCTATATATATATATATATATATATATATATATAATTCTATTTTTTAAATATACTTTTTGTTGGTGCTGCGCTTGCTTTCATGCCAATGTAACAGACACGAGAGAGAAGTCGAGCAAACACTGAGAGATAAACGAGGAGAAAATCTATATCTATTTAGATTAGATTAAAAGCAGCAAAGGAGCAGCGCAAGATAGCTTGTAAGTTGTTGTTGAACGCAGACAGGGTTATGAAAGAGAGGAACTCCTACTGTTTATACTATATATATATATATATATATATATATATATATATATATATATATATATATATATATATATATATATATATATATATATATAGAGAGAGAGAGAGAGAGAGAGAGAGAGAGAGAGAGAGGGGTGGGGGGATATTAGTGTAGTATTACTGCAAGAGCATGGTGTGATTGCATTTGAGAGCCGCAAGCTTGATGATAAGGAGATGCAAATGAATGTGTAGGACCAGGAGATGTTGGCCATTCTCCATGCTATCAAGAAATGGCACCACTATTTGTATGGTAGCTGCTTCCAAGTAAAAAGTGACCATCGAGTCCTCCAATACTTCTTGACTCAATCCACTTTGACTCCTAAGAAAAGGCGATGGGTGGCAACATTACAAAACTATGACTTTGACATTTCTCACACTCGGGGCAAATATAATATCGTGGTTGATTCACTCTCTCGGATGTGGGCATGCAGAGTATCCTCTATTTTAGAGTTGCATAGTGATTGGATTGAAGAGCTTCAAGAAGCTTATTTGTTAGATGATCAATTCAGCCATGTCTTCGAGAAATTACAACATTGGTTCATGGCTGAAACTCTCAATATCAGCTCAACCATGGCCTTATTTGGTCCCACAGCAAGATCCTTATCCCACAAACTTCCCCTTTCACATAGAAGATCATGGAAGAGATGCATTATTGCCCCACTACTGTCACTTGGGTGTTTTCAAAACATATGACAAGATTTCCATGAGCTTTCCTTGGAAAGACTTATGGAGAGATGTCAAGGACTTTGTGACCAAATGTGTTCCATGCCAACAGAACAAGGACAATACACTTAGATCCATTGGCCTCTTGCAAACCCTCCCTATTCCTGAAGGGAAATGGACTCATATCACAATGGACTTCATCATTGGCCTTCCCATGACCAAGAAAGGGTGGAACAATATATATGTGGTAGTTGATTGCCTCACCAAAGTTGCCCACTTTATCCCCACTAAGACTTGATACACTGCCTCTCACATGATAAGTTTATGAGTAACTTTTGGCAGATATTTTTCACCTCCATGGGTACCAAGCTTGACCCATCCATTACATACCACCCTCAGAATGATAGCCAGACTGAGAGAGTGAACAAATGGCATGAGACATATTTGAGGAACTTTTGCCATGATGTACTACATAGTTGGGATACGTGGCTCCACTTGGCTGAGTTTGGCTATAATAACTCCACCCACTCTAGCATTAGAGTCTCCCCTTTTGAGGCCTTATACGGGTATAAGGTTCCCCTCCCCACATTCTTATTCAATGATAATATAAACCCTCAGAGTCAGGCCAAGTTGGATTGCATACAAGCCCTACTTCAACAATGTAAAGTGAATCTTCACAAGGCACAAATGCACATGAAACTCTATGCTGATGAGAAAAGAAGGCATTTGGAATTCCAAGAAGGGGAATTGGTCCTCTTGAAAGTGCCTAAGTTTTTCTACTCCACTCTCAAAGAGGGCAGCAGTAATAAGTTGGACCATCACTTTTATGGTCCCTACCGGATCTTGAAGAGAGTTGGTGACTTGTCCTACTAATTAGAGCTTCCCCCCACCACCAAAATCCACAATGTGTTTCATGTCAGCCAACTGAAACACCCAGTAACAAGTTGGCCCATCGCTTTTATGGTCCCTACCGGATCTTGAAGAGAGTTGGTGACTTGGCCTACCAATTAGAGCTTCCCCCTACCACCAAAATCCACAATGTGTTTCATGTCAACCAACTGAAACCCTTCATCGGCACCTCAGTGGACTATGTGGAAGAAATTTTCCCCATAGATGAAGAAGGTATCATTTAGTATATCCCTAAGGCAATCATTGGGCAATGAGATAGGCACTTAAGGTCTCGATCCATCAAGGAGAACCGGCCTACCCCTGAAAGAAGCCTCTTGGTGCCTTGCCACCATTGTTAATGAATTTTCTCACCTTCAAGAGGCCCAATGGACTGAAGACTAGTCTATTATGTCACCGTCTGACCACCCTTTGCCTGCAAATTGCACACTATTTTAGAATAGTTTTGTACTTACCCAAATCTCAAGCATGTGCATCCTAACTAGACTGAAAGTACTCATTATAAGCTCTGTTTTGACATGCGGCATGCCCCATTTGGAGCAGCCTACAAAAGTTATGACAATTTTACCTTAGCAGGCCGATCATGGACATCATGTTGTCCCTAGTCTTTACCCACCCATTTTCATTGTAATATGGCTTAGAGTAGTAATCTACATCCCTCCCTAAGCCCACCCATCACTCCCCATCACTCCCCTCCAATTCTCTTTGTTTTTTAGGGCAAAAACCTTCAGGGTGGGAATGGATTGTAACAAGCCGGATACATAGAAACTAGGGGTTAGACACCCAGTCACACTGACCAGGGTATATAAGGTGTAAGGGTCCTAGATTAGGGCAAGCAATTATTATCAAAAACATAGTCTTCACCTTCATCTTCAGCTTCCATGGCTTCCTCCTTCCTTCTCTCCTCTTTTCTATCTTTCTCTCTCCTCTTCTAGTCTTCTTTTCTCTTCTTCTTGTTCTCTTTCTCTCTCTTCAACTCTTCTCCTCTCTCTTGCTTCATTAATTATAGAGTGGGAACTATCTTGCCCCGGCTATTAGGCTTAAGAACATGGCCAAAAAGGTCTAGTGGATCATGTACTGTAGATGACGACCAATGATTCCCATCCCTAAGCAACCTTGACTTTGGTGCCCAGCTTGAGCAGAGAGTCAAGCTCTACTACACAACATAGAGTACATTGGAATCACATCTCTTGAATTTATATTTTCATACTAAAGACTAAAAATCAAGAGTGGCAAGAGATACAGCTCAAGTAGATGATGACAATGTAGATGCTTGTCTAAGAAACAATAGGAGATTCGTCTTGTCTTGTTGGCTTTGATGCGAGGCTAGAGCAATACTTCCAAAGGGATCCCTAGGATGATCGAGTGGGAACTATCTTGCCCTCACTACTAGGCTTGACTGCATGGCCAAGATTGGATGCATCATGTGCTATAGATGATGACCAAGGACTCCCATCCCTAAGGTAACTTGACTTTGGTGCCGCGCTTGAGCAAGGGCCAAGCTCTACTTCTAAGGAGATACACAGTAGGAAGTTGCTCTAGAGTACATTGGAATCTTATCTCTTGAATTTATATCCTCAATACTAAAGACCACAAATCAAGAGTGGTAAGAGATACATCTCAAGTAGATGATGACAATGTGGATGCATATCCAAGATATAGTAAGAGCTGTCTTATTTTGTGGGCTTTGATGCTGGGCTTGAGCATAGGGAAAGCTCTCTTCAAAAGAGAGCTCCAAGTTAGGGTAGGATTTGAATTGTTCCCTATGGGAGGCTTGAGAATAGGGCCAAGCTATGCTTCCAATGTGATCTCCATGATCGAGTGGGAACTATCTTGCCCCAATTCCAAGCTTAAGTGCACTGCAAACTTCTGGTGGATCATGTACCATAGATGTTGACCAAGGACTCCCATTCCTAAGCTAACTTGCAAAGAGTAGCTCTAGAGTATATTGAACTACTTCCAAAGGGAGCTCCAAGATAGAGAGAGAACTATCTTATGCTCAAGGCCAATGTTAAGCACAAGGCCAAGTTCTAGTGGATGGTGTTCTATAGATGATGACCGAGGACTCCCATCCCTAAGCTAGCTTGACTTGGGTGCTAGGATTGAGCATAGGGCCATGAGCATAGGGCCAAGCTCTACTTCCAAGGAGATATCTAGCATGTACTGGCTCTAGAGTACATTGAACTCACATATCTTGAATTTATATCCTCTAATTAAAGGATACAAATCAAAAGTGGTAATATATAAATGGAGCCCCAAGAGGAACACCAAGGAAAAGGGAATTCTCTTACAAGAAAATCTATCTTGTAACATCAACAAGCTTGTTTATTATGTTTCATATGATCACAATAAAGAAAAGAACACCAGGCACAACAAATCTTCATACAACATCATGTAGATCTCCCACGGATTTGATAGAATCAACCATATTCTTCAACATCTTCACAAAATCCATCAATAGAACAAAGAAATCAAAGGAATACACCATCTTTGAATGGAAATACATCACATAGTATTCATCTTCAATATCTTCATAGTCTTCTCTCTCAATCTCTCATATACAATCACTCTGTTTTAGTAGAATTGGCTATCTCCGACTCTCTCTCTCTCTCTCTCTCCATCAATAATACATCATATCCTCACTACAATATCTCAAAAATCACTCTCAATAATCCCTCTTAGGTCGTGGATACCCCTCCCAAGAGGTATGTCTGACATGAAGAGTCACCAGAGCCACTACAGTGTCTTTTCATAGCTCACTACTGTCACTTCACTCTAGTCTTCACTTGAGTCTTTAACAGCTACTTGTTCCACTTCTTTAAGCTCTTTTGCACTTGTATTCACCTCTTTCCAAGGCTAGAAAACTTTCCCAAGCTACACTCTCATCCATCAGAACACATATAGAAGCATACAGAATAGTCATAGAACAGTACCAGAACAGCTACAGTACAAAACAGAACAGAAGAGAGACAGAAGCTATACAGAAGACCTACAGAAGGTCATCAAAACCTCATAACTCATGCTCAAACCATTCCAAACTCTCACAAACTATTCAATAAGCTTTCACAAGATCTCAATCTTCATCAATCAATACTCCATCCCTCCTTACAGAAGACAATCAGAACAAAACAGAAGGTATACAGAAGGTATACAAAACCAATCAAAACCTATCAGAACATCACAGAACCACTAATAAACATCATGAACTTCCAAAACACAATATCATCCAAAACACTCTCAAACCACTTCCAAACCAACCAATCATCTCATAAAATCAACCATTTAGCTCTCTAAAACAACAAAAATCAACCAAAAAACAAGTCATTTCAACACTCAACATATCCCCACACTTAATAAGGAAGCGTCCTCGCGACCCAGGAAAAAGGGAATACAAGTTCAGGGAAAAAGCGCAACTTTAATCCACAATATCTTTTCAAAAAGAATCCATCCACCATGACCCAAACTTATAACATGCATCTGATATAAAAATACAAAGAAAGGAAAACCCTTTATACATTAACACCTCTTATCAAACTAGAAAATCACAACAAATTTATAAAGGATATAAGAGTTTTCTTCTTCTTCTTTTGCATCAGCTTCAACTCTACAACCACGACCCCATCACCACAAATCTCCAAAAATGTAGCTCGGACGAAATCCAATCCAATAGGAAACCACCACGATCTTTTTACATAAATTAACCCACAACACAAACACTACACACAACACAACCATCTAAATGACTCCTCCAAAAAGAGAGATTTCCATTAAAAAGCATCCACCATACATTGGAAAGGTATCAATGAAGATGATCCCTCTTGAAAGATTGATGATTTCGGAAACGATCCATAGACAAGGATTCATCTACAAATGTTTTGGGAGGATTTTGAAAAAACTGAAGACAGCACATCCTTTCCAACAGGACAAGGTATCTGCTAGGCAAACAAAGGGCATGAAAATACAATATATCCAGCTGCTGAGAATCAATGCTCACATTGACATTCATGCACAACTTTGGAATAGGCTTGGAATCATTATGAGAGTGCCTATGCATATATGCCAAGTACCAAGCAAAGTGAGCAGTTAATCTCACTGAAGGATCTGCAGACTGTGAATACTGCTGAGCAAAATGAATATAGTTCTGATAAGCTTGATTGGCAGCTGTCCATTCTCCTGGAATTACTGGCCAATTGATCTGAGGTCCTGTAACGGAATCATTCGAGCTCCATCCCCTTCTTCTTGAAATCTGATGATCAAACCTGTCATAGTCACTAACCAACTAAGGTGGTTGAGATATAGAAGTGTTAGGAGAGGGAAGTGGAATAAGGAAAAGTGGATGAAGTGAGGGATATGAAAAATCATAAAAGGAAGAAAAGTTTAAAGAAGGAGTGGCAGAAATTTGTATGGAATCACTAAGGAAGGGTGTTAACTGATAAATAGGAAATGTGGAAGGTACATGAATGGATGGAGAAGGATAGGGTGGAGAAGGGAAAAATACTCTATCCTCAATAAAGGAACTGTATGTAAAAATGGGAATTTGAGGGAAAGATGAAGGTTGGAAAAGAAGGGGTAAAATATTTGTGGAATTAGATTGACAAATGGAAAGATATATATCATATCGGTGAGCCATTTGTTGGTAATACAGAAGGGTAGGAACAGAAGGTCCTAAGAGAGATTTTCTATGATAGGCATCAAAGAAGGTAGAATCAAACAGATTATGTTTTGAAAGATAGGCTAAGAGATCCATCCTCAGTTGATTAGTACTCTGGGCATAAGTAGGAGCTGTGTTCTGTCTTTGATTCAGGACCACAGAATCAATCATGGTATGCCAGGAATTATCATGACAATCAGCCACTTTGGAGGAGTAACTCTGGAACATGTCAGCTATGCGCAACTCCAAATGGTTGACATACAAAACAGCTTGTAGAATCACATCCCCCACATACCATGCCATATCCACCTCATCTGGAATTAACAAGTCTCCTCGTAGATACATGTATGACATCAACATGGTATTTGTCGTGACAGAATCTTCAAACACCATCCTTACTACCTCTGTCAGCAACTCAGCAGACCAAGCCCCACTCCATCCATCCTCTGGAAGAGGTAAATCCATCGTGGAAAGCTTCATGTAGAAAACCAACTTCTGTAAGTGGTAGTGGACAAAGAAAGAATGGTCTGGTGGAACATATTCTTGAAACTGCTCAAAGGTAGACCATAACAAGTCCATTCGGGACTGCAATCTTTCCACTTTATCTTGGAATAGAGGGCACAAGGTAGCCTGTCTCTAAAGAACAGCCAAGTCCTGCTGTGAAAGTGAAGGGATCACGGGAACATTAGGGCTTGGAGGAACAGAGCGTGACTTTGCCAGTTGATCTTGCAACTGCTTGATTTGGGAGGCTTGGGATGCCACTGTGTCATTAGCAGTCTGTAAGGCTGAAAGTTTGTCATCTAATAGAGTTTAGAACTCCTGCGCTTCTCTGGACATCCTCTCCTTCTCCTCTGAAAGGCTAGTAACCTGGGATTGAACCTCTAGTAACTGGAGCTTCAAAGAAGAGATCTCATCTCTTTGGGTGGCAACCAGTTGGGTTTGTTGTTCCATCTGCTTAAACAAATCTGCTAGGGTATCCTTAGCAGAAGCTAACTCAGATGTTGCCTTATGCAACTGGTCCTTAGACTGCATGAGTTCTTCATAAAAGGACGCGTACAGCTGTTGAACACAGGCTGTCACTGACAACTCAATGGAACTCTGAATGTCTTTACAGAGGAAAGGAATTGCATCCCCCGAGACGAGACTGTTCAGTGAGGGAACTGATATGTCCAATGATCCTTCGCGATGTGCTCTGAACAGGTTATTACAAGTGAGATACCCAGGGAGATCACTGCCAGAGGTAGCAAGAATGGGCACTGAAGGAAGAACTGAAGGAGCTTTATTCGCTACCCGCTTCAAGCATTTGCGCTGGATGACTAGGGGAGGCAGAGAATCATCATCCTCTATGTCAATAGGTTCTGACTCATCGGAAGGTGGAGGAGGAGGTACTGGATCTGATGGAGGAGGTGGAGGCACAGTCTTCTGTAAACCTGAATAGGTTAAGAAGGTAGACAAATATGATCCATATGTGACATTGGTAACATTACCCCTGGTGACTTTGACGAAATGTTGATCCATTTTAGTGAGGAGGTAAGTGCTCCAATTAATAGCGACTCCTTTCAACACCATCCTGGAAGCTGTGAAAAGCTCTTTGGACAAGTACTGGGATGGCGTTTTGGCAGGCATAAACCTGTCCTGGAGAAACTGACAGACCATCTTCCATACGGGATCAGTGACCATGGAAAAGGAAACTCCTGAAGAGTTTATCACCTTCTTAACATCCAGCATTTTCCTTGTTTGCTTTTGTAACAGCTTCAGAATCTCTTCATTAGAGAAAAGCTGACGAGTGGTAACAAATGGTTCACCTTTGGAGGGAAGAGACAGAGCCTTCCCTAGGCCTCGAGGTGTCAAAGTCATAGAAATTCCCTGGACTAGTCCTGTCTTCTTGTTGTAGGAGGCCAGAAACTCGTCACATAACGACGGATCCTCGGGAAGCAATGGAAAGGAAGTAGCCACAAAAGCAGCGAGTCCCGCCTTCGTGAGAGGCTCAAAAGTGAGTAGGGAAGAGTAATCCCTACTAACTAATGGGACGTACTGGATAGGGGGAGGAGCGTGAGAAGGCGCCATTCAGATGGTTACACACATACCACAAACACAGACAATCAAGGAGAATGCCTGCAAAGCAACATACAAAAAACCAAGGATAAGAGAACAACCAAAACAATAAAACGTGACTCGACCAACTAACCCCAAGCAAACCACAACCTAGAAAAAATTCGACATGACCTTGAGACATATGCGACCGAAAGCTTCATGCTATGTATCATACCATACCCTTAATCGTAACAAAGACACTAAACCAAAACATCACCACAACCTACACATATCAAGACCACATCATTGATAGACCGGTGTTTGACCATGGAAATAACTCCAATGACTGCGCATACCCATCCCACGAAACGGGTTCGTTAAAAAGGGAAATTAAGTGTAGTGAGGGGGAAATTAATTTAATGAAAGGTGCATTTAAATAAATTATTAAGGAATGGGTGAATTTTTATTAAGTGATAAACCTTAGCAAGAAAACGACGGTTTCTTCTTAAAAATTTAATTACCAATTATTAGGTGAAAGCGGTGCTTTAATTCTAATCCCGGACTTCGATACCCAGACTGGGTCTCTAAATGCAAGTTCATTGATTACAAATTAAGGTGATGTGGAGCGCTTTTTTGCCAGCGCGTGCTTTTGTGACGGCTGGTTCATTTTAATTAAAAATTAAAGTGCATCTTTAGCGCACTTAGTGCGTGCTAAGTGAACGGCAGGTTTATTTTTATTAAAAAAATATGGTGTGTTTAGCGCGAATGCGCGTGCCATGGTGGTGTTGAGGGTTCATTTTTTTAATTATTTGGGTGTTTGTTTGTTTTTTTTTCTCTTTGTTGTTTTTTTAAAAATATTAACCGTGGGTTTTGGGGTAGCGGAAAAAATAACAAATAAAAGGAAAAATACATGGTAGTGGGTGTATGGAAATTCAAAGAATGCGCTCTCCACAATCCAAAAATATCTGGATTGTTTTTCTAGATGGTTAGAGTGTTTTTGGATGAAAAAGATTTGTTATTATTATTATTATTTTGTATTTTTAAGGAATTTAGGTGTGAAAGAAAATATTGTGACAGCTTAGAAAAATATGCCAAAAATAAGGAAAAATGTTAATGGAAGTGTTAGGAAATTTTTGGAAATTAATTTGGTATTTTTAAACATTTTTAATGAATTTTTCATTTTTTTGGGGTATTTTGTTTAAAAGAATATGGAATTTTAAAATGATTTGAATTTTTTTTTTGGAAATTTATAGGTTAAAAAAAAAAGGCAATTGGTTGCAGAAATAATAGGAATTTTTCTAGATTTTCTAGAATGTTTTTCAAATTTTTAAGTGTTTTTTAATGATTTGTTTGAATTTGTCAAGGTTTTTGTTTGTTTTTTTTGGTTTTGTTTTTAATTTTAAAAGGGTGTGCGGGTGTGTGAATTAAAAATCTGGGAAAATACCCAGAAATAAGCTGCGTGGCAGCTGCGTGTCAGCAACCGATGATCAAAGTCCCGCAGCCGCGCACGATCAATCACACGATCAACTGCAAGCTCCCACGTGCACGTACACACCGATGCGTGGGTCAATGCCACGAGGGTGTCGACAAGTGGGACGGGGGTTGATGGAGGGAATCGCGGTGGTGCAGTCGGGCAGCGGGGCTGCAGCGTGGGACAGGGGGCTTACAGGGGGTTTTTTGCAGTGCAGCGGTTCCACGGGTTTCTTGGGGGGGAAAGGGGGCTTGTGTGGAGGTAGGGTGAGTTAGTGGTGGGACTGGGGGGTGGGGTGTGAAGGGGGCTTATATGGGGTGGGGGAGGTGGGTGTGTATGTGTGGTTGCTGTGGGAATGAGGGCTAAGGAGGAGGTGGAGTGGGTGTGAATGTGCGGGGGGTGAATGGGGGTTAAGGTAGGGAAATGGGGGTGGGTGTGAACAGAGGCTTGTATGGGGTGGGGGAGGTGGGTGTGTGTGTGTGGTGTGAAGGGGGAGTAGTGTGGGTTGGGGGAGGTGGGTTTGAATTGGGGGGGAAAGGGGATTAGTGTGGGGGTGATGGGTTAAGTGTGTGATGGGGGGCTAGGTTGGGGGTGGTAGGGGAATGGGTTTGAATGGGTTGGGAAGGCGGCAGGCCGTCGAGGTGGGGCCAGGGGCTGGAGCTGTGACTGGAGCAGGGGTAGCACGGAAGCACGAGGTGGGTAGGCGGCGCTGGCGAAGAGGCAGGGGCGCTGCGACTAAGGACGAGGGCGGCGGGCTGGAGCAGAGCAGGGCGTTGCGACCTGGGGGCGGTGTGGCAGAACGACGGATGGCGGGGGCTCGGGCGGCGTGGACGACTTAGCCGCGGCGTCAGGAGGCGGGCGTTGCAACGACGAAGGGGCAGGGGCGCTGCGACTGGAGCACGAGGCCGGGCCGACGGCGGACGGAGGAGGCACGATGGCGGGGCGAGGCGCTGCGATTGGAGCAGGGGTGGAGCGGCCGCGTGACTAGCGTGGGCGGCATGGACGACTGCGAGGCTGGCGCGGGCGGGGCTGGAGCAGTCGTGGCAGGGCAGGGGCGCTGCAGGACGACGTGGCCGCGGGGCCAGGAGGCGGGCGCTGGACTGAAGAGGACGGGGAGGAGAAGAGGGACAAGAAGGAGGGGAGGAGGAGGAGGGGAGAAGAAGGGAAAGAGAGGGAGAAGAAGATGGAAGAGGGGGATGGAACAGAGGAGGAGGAGGGGAGAGAAGGAGATGGAGATGGAGGGAGGAAGGAGGGACACGCAGGAGCGGGAGAGGGAGAGAAGAAGGGAGGTAGGGGTGGGGAGGGGTCGGGGAGAGAGAAGGATGGGGGGGATAGGGAAGGGTATGGGGAAGGGGCAGGGCCCATGGGGGGGTGCCCATAGGGGGATGGGGTAAGGTTTAGTGGGCAGGATGCCCACAAAGGAGGTGTACCCCCCCGTCCCGAGCGCGTGCGCGGGGCGGGGGTAAAAAAAAGTTGCTGTGACGGGATTGAAAAGGCGCCCGGATGCGACCGGGACGGGTTAAGACGCGTAAAATCAAAAACAGGCGTGTTCATGCGCGGGGCGGGCGCATAAAAATACATAAAAATAAAGAAAAATTAATAACTTCCAATCCGGAAGTCAAAACAAAATGTTGTAAAAATAAAAAGTGGGAAGGATGACAAGGGGAAGACAGGGAAAATGTGCAACGGGGGTTCCGGGGGGGGGGGGGGAGGGGGGGTAAAGGGCGATCACGTGCAAAAATCACAAAAACGGGTCTAAAAACGCCATTAAAAATTAATATCGAAAAATCTGTGCATCGGAACGAGGTGTAGGAAAAAGAAAAAATATGCAGAAAGACGTGCCCGACAATCCTATCACATCAAAACATAGTTCCGACTGAGATAAGACGCGTTCACGTGGGAAAAACCCAAAAAACAAACCCGAAAATGAAATCGAAAATTAATATTGGCCAAACCGTTTGCCGGATTGACATTTAGTAAGAAGGAAAATCTCTGCAGGAAGGGGTGGCACATGGTTGACATGTTAAACCGCAGTTCCGGTGGAAGTAGAAGGGGTTCACATGCGAAAAACACCAAAAAATACACCCGAAAACTCATTGAAAAATTAATAATTAAAAATCTAGAAGGCGAAAGAGGGTGGAGGAAAAAGGAGAAAGGTGGGGGAAGGCATAGAGGACACGGCTATCAAATCAAATTGGAATTCTGATACAAACAGGCAGGTTCACATGGAAAAATGTCAAAAAGACGCACGAAAAAGTCTTAAAAACTCGAAAAATTAATAATGGATAAACCGTGCATTGGAAGGACTCGGAATAAAAAGGAAAAATGTCAGGGAAAAAGTGGTTGTCAGGGCTATGACATCAGATCACGGTTCCGAAGCAAGAAAAGCGCGTTCACATGGAAAACCGGCTAATTTGCGTAAAATGCTTCAAAAATTAATAACTCAAAAATCGTGCACCGGAACAGGGGTAGGTAAAAGGAAAAATGGTCAGTTCAGAGGGAGGAACAAGGCTATAAGGTTGAATGTGGACTTCGGTGAACGTAGGATGCGTTCACATGGCAGGACAACAAAAACAGAAAATTAAGGAAAACTGCAAGGGAACAGTCTCAAGGGTGGGTGAAAAATGAACGAGTAGGTGGGAAGGGACCCCATCAGGGTAACAGCAAGTCATGGCATAGAGGCATTAGTAGGTTGAGGCATATGCAGAGGGGTATTCAATGTAGACGCGCAGGGACGCGTCCCCACACTTAAGACCTTAACAAATAGGGTTAACTGAGCAACAGGGATCTAGGACCACGCCACAGACCATCCACTAACGTCCCCACACTTAAAACATGATCGTCACTGAGAAACAGAAGGTGTAGGGTTAGAAAAACTTGGCCCATGTTGTCGGGAATCAAAGTTGATTGTCAATGGCACTTCCTGTGTTGTTGTCGGCTGTTGGAGGTACCAAGGCATCTTCACAGCACACATCCGTCATGGCAGGGACCACGTGGCAGCACCGAGGGAGGTAGCTGGTTGAAGGAATCACAAAAAATTTATCGATGATGAGGGATATGACACTCAACTCACAGTCACTCAAATGGAATGAAAGAACTGTCACTCGCCCCATGACTAATATCACTCGAGGAAGAATGATTGAAACCCATATCTCGGACCCGGTTTAGAAATCGACAGGGGGAATGGTGCAGAAGGAGTATGCTAGGGTGTACAGTTGATGGTGCATGAGTGCGTCCAACCCATCTGGCATAAGTGCAAAAAGGAAGGCAAGGGAGCCTTACAGTGCAGTGTACAGAACAGGGTGATGTGTCCTGTGATGACGGCAGAGATCCATCCCGTGGGTGCATAGGAAAACTGGAACATACCTTACACCAAATGTCGTAACGTCCCTCAATCTCACCTCTCGGTAATTGATTGAAGAAACTCCAGTCACACTCAGCCCACCCTCTGTCTCATGCTCTGTTGATAGATACAGGAGGGCAACCATATCCTGAAACCCATTGATGTAATCCTCACGATCACTTGTGCAAAGGTTGTATGCCTTGTGCGCATTTGATGGTGCAACTGTGCATCCTACCCTGTGCCGGCATATGGTGTGAGAAGGAAGGCCAGGGAGCCTTATAGTGCAGTGCACAGAAACAAATTGTGCTTTGTGCATTGAGAGGCCCATCCCATTCGTGCAACACTTCATTCACACTACTCACCTCTCATTTGATTTGAAGGGAAAAGACTGGTCTCTCGCCCCACACTCTGTCTCACTCGTTATTGATAGTTACAGAGGGCAACCCATACTCACGTCCCCATCTGGTTAGGATGAAAGCTCACATCACTCGATTGTTTGTTGATGAAGATCACGTCGTCAGTTGTTGAAGAGGTGTACCCAGGGAGGTAGCCATCAAATCGAACATTGTGTTGGATAGGAACATGCCGTCTGCGAGAGGACAGGTAGACGCTCTGTAGAGAAACCCAGGACACAGCGTACCAAGGGAGGTAGCTTCGGAATTGGATCTTGGAAATATCAATTGATGAATCCACTTCCTGGACTGCTGGGTGTTGCCACCTTTTCCACATCAGCCAGCTTCCTGCCCAAGGGTGTGTGCCACCTTTTCTTGGAACGAGGCCTGCTATGACAGGGAATTGCTTCCTTTTCTCCCATAACAAATTTGTTTTTTTTCTTTCTTTTTTTTTCTTGTTTTTTTTTCCTTCTTTTTTTTTTCTTGTTTTTCTCTATTCCCGAGGGTGTTTCCACCTTTTCTCGAAGAATAGGTCAGCATGACAGGGACCTAAGTCCTTTTCTCCCATGACCGATATGTATTTTTTTCATTTCCTCTTTCTTTTCTTTTCCTTCTCTTCGAATTAAGCAAGGGAATGGTAGAAAGACCATGGATCAGAACCAACCTCGCCACTGTCGCTGGTGGAAAATAGAGGATAAGAGATCAAGGCTAGAAGGGGGGGTTGAGGGGATAGAGGGTTGTGTCCACCTCATCAGGAGTGGCTGAAGAACGGCTATCAAAAGTAGCATCATAAGAGTGATAGTTCCACGCCAACGAGGGAAAGGATCAGGTGACCGTGATTGTCAAGATCCCCAAGGAGGGAAGTACTTCTTCAGGCGATATCCATTAATCAGAAAGGGATCATCAGAGGTATCAACGGTCTGATCAGAGCCATTAGGGTTGACGGCAAGTACCTTATATGGGCCCATCCACCGCTGTTGGAGCTTGCCAAATCGGGAATCATAGGCTAGGACCAAATCACCTTCTTTGAACTCCTTGTGCTTGATGAAGCTGTCATGGTAAGCCTTGCGTCGAGCTTGCGTGGCTTCCATGCACTGTAGAGCCATCCTGCGAGTTTCGTCCAAACATTCCAAGTGCAGGAGACGGCGTTGTAGTGAATCATCGTCCCCCAAACGCTCTTTGATAGCCACTCTCAAAGAGGGTAATTCCAGTTCAACAGGGAAAACAACTTTTGTACCATACACCACTGGAAGGGTGTCTGTCCTGTTGCTGCTTTATGGGAGGTTCTGTACGCCCAGAGGGCCTCTGTAAGTCGATCATTCCAATCACGACGATGTGCGGCAATTGTTCTTGTCAGAATCGAGCAGAGGATGCGATTGGTGACTTCGACTTGGCCGTTGGCTCTGGGGTAATAAGGAGTGGACTTGCGATGGCGGATCTTATACAACTCTGTCAACTCTTCCATGACTTTGTTAAGGAAATGAGTGCCTCTGTCACTTACCAGCTCTAAGGGATTGCCAAAATGGGTGATGATATTCTCGTACATGAACAGGGCCACGCTGTTACCATCGTCCCGCTTTAGGGCTTTAGCTTCACACCACTTTGTGACATAATCCGTAGATACGAGGATGTATCGGTTCTGCTTCCTTCTGGTGGGAGGATTGATCGGACCTACGAAGTCAATGTCCCACTTCTCGAACGGCTTCAAGGGAAGAATAGGCTGCAGTGGCATGGCACTTGTCTTGGTGGGTTTTCCCATTCTCTGACAAGCATAACATCTTTTATAGTAATCATAGGCATCCTTATGAATGGTAGGCCACCAGTAACCTGCTAGCAGAGCCTTCCTGGCTGTAGCTTCTCCTGCAAAGTGACCTCCACATGGCTTGTCATGGCAAGCCTTCAGAACAATTCCAATCTCATCTCCTACAACACATCTTCTGAGCACTTCATCTTTGCCTTTCTTGTACGGTGCACTGCCTAGCAGGGTGTAGGGGGCTGATTCTAACATAAGCTTCTTCCTTTCCCGACTAGAAATGCTAGGAGGATACTGTTGGGTTGCCAGCAGATTGGCAATGTTTGCATACCAGGGAGTTACAATTTCTACCAGGAATAGGGAAGCATCAGGGAGGTCTGGATCATCCTGCTCCTCGTCTGCAGTTTGTGGGATACGTGACAGATGATCAGCCAGAACATGGGAACAACTAGGTTTGGTAATTACCTCAAAGTCGAACTCCTGGAATAGAAGGAGCCATCTCATCATTCATCCTTTCACATCTGCTTTGTTCATCAGGAAGGATAGGGCCTCATGATCCACATAAAACTTAAAGTGGGTGGATAGGAGGTAATGGCGAAACTTTTCTAGGGCAAACACCATTGCCAAGCACTCCAGCTCTGTCACTGTATAGTTCCGTTCCCTATTAGTGACTTTTCGGCTTGCATAATAGATCGGTTGATCCAGCTTCGAGGAGCCCTTCTGGCAGAGAACTGTGCCTAAGCCTCCAATGGATGCATCAGTGTGTACATGGAACTCCTTCGTCCAATCAGGAGGTTGCAGAATGGGTGCCTCAATCAGACACTGCTTCAGAGTGTTGAAGGCTTTGTCACATTCTTTCATCCAAGTAAACTCTGCATCTTTCCTCAGAAGCTTGTGCAAGGAGGTTGCCTTTGTTGCGAAATGAGCTATGAACCTTCTATAGTAACCCACATGGCTTAAGAATCCCCTCAACTGTTTGAGGTTAGTGGGTGCTGTCAGAGCTGCGATATTTTAGATCTTTGCAAGGTCTGTTGATATCCCTTGTGCAGAGACAATGTGGCCCAACAGAACTCTAGAAGAGGCTCCAAAGATGCATTTGTCAGGGTTGAGGGAAATCCCATACTCCCGGCATCAGTCAAAGCATTGTTCCAAGTGTCTCCAGTGTTCTCGGATCAAACTATAGACACAGAAGTCATCCAAATACACCTCAATAAAGTCGTGCAGATGATTTTGGAATGCGGCCATCATGACTCGCTGGAAAGTAGCAGGGGCATTGCAGAGTCCAAATGGCATAACTTGGTAAGCATAGGTCCCCCATTCTGTGGTGAAGGTTATTTTGGGCTGGTCTTCTTCTGCGATTTGGACTTGGTTATATCCACTAAATCCATCCAGAAGGGAATAAAGCTCATGTCCTACCACTGTGTCCAACAGTTGGTCTGTGTAAGGAATCGGAAAGTGATCCTTCTTCGTCTTGGAATTGAGCTTTTGGAAGTCAACACATATTTACAATTTGCCATTCTTCTTGGGTACAACCACGATGGGTGAAACCCATTCACTATTTGCCACTGGATAGATGAACTCGGCTTCCAGAAGCTTCAGCAGCTCTGCTTTCACCAATGTGGAATAATTCGGGTTCATTCGCCTTTGTCGCTCCCTTTTGGCTTGGCATCAGGATCCAAGTCAATATGATGCTGACATATTGTGGGATCAATCCCCTTTAGGTCTTTGTAGGACCACGCAAACACGCCCAAATTTTCTTTCAACAAGTTGTACAAGGTTGACAACTCCTCTTCTGGGAGGCTGCTACCCACCTTCAAATGGCATTCAGTGCCTTCTGCATCCACGAAGGTTAACTGCCTTTCACCTTCTACTTCACGGATGAAGGTCCCGCGGACTGCGTCTGGGTACAGATTCGACTCCTTCAAGGGAGTGGTGTCCTCTTCTGATGGCCCACTAGAACCAACTTCTTCTTTTGGTGGAGACTTAATTTTCTCCTTGAGATGTTGGAATGGGATTAGAGCCGTTTCGGGTTTGGTTTCAAGATTAGTTACCTCTTGGCTGGAAGACTCCTCTTCTGATGACACGTCCAGGAACGTCACATAACAGGGACCCTCTGATTTCTGTTGGGTTTGTGGGACTGGTGCTTGTTGGCACGGTGTATCATCATCATCTTTCTTTGGCAAGGATGGGTGAGGACGGCAAGAGCCACTGCTGAAAGACGGCTTGGTCTTCTTTAACCATTTCTTATAAAGATTTTGCATATGAGAAGATCCATTTACCAGACCAAATGGTACCATCTCCATTCTGTCCCATAGCATGAGCTCGTCTGCTTCTGATGCTTCTGGAACTTCTTCTTCATATATATCCTCTTTAGGTGGGATAGATTCTTCTGGCTCACTTTCATAACCTTCTTCGTCCATATCATATTCATCCTCTTCTGTCTCTGTCTCTGCTTCTGCTTCTGTCTTTGTAGGAGCTATGTAGGAGAAGAACAGGTTCTCTATTTCATCTTCTGCCTCTGTCTCTGACTCTGCTATGGCCATGTAATAGGGAGAGCAGTACATCCATGCTTCTATCTCACTGTCAGAAGTGATTTCGGAAATCGTTCCTGGTTCAGGCATGAAGTATTCACCCATTGATAATGGCTTTGCAACTTTTGGAAGTTGGCTTACAATATCCACTATTAAGGAACGTGTCACTATTTTCTTGGGAAGGATTTGTTTGACAGCATCTTCGTTTGCTGATGTTTCATCCGTAGCCTCATTAGGGGAGTCAGAAGATAATTCCAAGGAGGTGGATCCATGCCCTTTTTGAGCACCATATAGCTTCAACACCACTTTATTGGGTCCTCTACCCAAGGTCAAGGTTCCTTTGAACCAATCCATCCTTGCTCTAGCTTCAAAAAGCCATGGTCTGCCCAGTAACAGAGGGTAGGATATACCATAAGAGTTTGGCTTCACCACCAGATAGGTTAGCCAATAATCTTTTCTAGCCACTGTAGTCTTCACATATGAGAGAATGCCCAAAGGCTTGATTCTGCTCTGATTCACCAGTCTGATGAGCCATTGGGTTGATTGTACACCTTGCAGGCATAGATCCTTCATTGTCACATCCGTCGTAATGTTCACTGATGAACCACCATCAATCAATGCATTTGCAATGAAGCAGCCTTCTATCCACACGCTAGTCTCTGGGGTACCCGGATCTAGGAAGGCGTTAGCCACATCCACTTCTTTTACAGACGCTGAAGCTTTATTGGACTTTGTTGCTGTTGAGGGAGCAATCCTTAAGCCACGTCTTCTTGTCAGTATACTTTTGAACCTTTTTCGGCAACTGGGAGACAACATCAATAATTGTCGAAATGTGAGGTTTGGTTTAAAGGTATCTAGATCTCTGACCAGATCGTATTCCTTAATAGGATCCATTGGCTTCTCTAATCGGTTAGGGAATGGGGCAACACCCATTTTCATTTTTCCTCTTTCTTCCAACAAAGGCATCATGGGAACTTCTTCTGCCCCTTGTGGCACCTCCGCCTCTTCTATCTCCTGGACCTCTGGTACTGTCTCTGTAACTCTCTGTGGCACTGTAGTGCTCTGTATGGCACTGTCAGGCTCTGTTCTGTTATGTTCTTCTGGTGGAAGATTGAACTTCACTGTTCTGGCAGGAGGATTATTTTCTTTCTGGATAGGTGGTTCCTTCTTCTTTGCACGCGTGATGGCAGCAACTTCCAATTCCACTAAATTGGAGGTAGGCTCTTGGGCCTTAGCCGGACTATCAGTAGCACTGTTTTTCACTGGGGCTAGGCTTGGACAGTCTTTTGCAGTGTGGCCTTCTCCTTTGCATTGACTGCATAAGGGTTTATAATCCACTGACCTTCTGGGATTTGGACAATTTGGTGAGATGTGTCCTTTTTCTCCGCATTTGTAACACTCCACTTCTGATCTCTGACCACCGCGAGACTGTCTTCCTCTGTAATTTTGAGAGGGAAATCTTCTGGGTCCGAAATTAGGACCAAACTCTCTAGGCTTGGGTCCAATATCCTGTGTTGTCATTTTGGATTCCAGTAAGTTGAATCTTGCGTCTTCTTCCTTTCTTCTCCTATCATGCATCTCTTTCAGAGAGCAAATGTCCTCTGTATGGTTCTTCCGCAAACAGTAGGAACAGAAGGCTCCAGGAATGGTTGGTTTTTGTGTACATTCAGTGGCTAAATGGCCTTCTTGATGACACTTACCACACCAAGTATTTGACTGCATCACATCTCTTCCTGCTCCTGCAACGTTGGATATGCTAGCGGTATTCACTTTCAGCGTCTGTAGTTGTTCTGTAATCACATCCATCAACTCCTTTTTGATATTTGCAACTGAGTTGGATAAGTAATCCTTCAAGCTTTCTCCTCCTGAGGTACTAGCAGTAGGGTTTTGAGGAGTCTCTGTAATCACTGCATAAACAGGTTGGGCTGTTGCAGAGGGATCTCTATTCTGATTCTGATTTAGAGCTCCTGTTTGAACTGTTGGCTGTTGGCTCCAGTTGGTAGGGTTCCACTGTTGCTGCTGATTTGACATTGAGGAAATTTGTTGGGACCATTGTTGTTGTGGTTGAACCATCATTTGAGGCATTGATTGTGGCCACAATGGATTTGGTGCACTGTACTGTGATACTGAGGGCATCTGTGGGTAAGGGTAGGGGACTGTCCTTGGAACTGCATTTGGTGGGTACATCATTCTTGGCATCAGAGGAGGTAGGACTCCTCTTCCTGGATTCATCGCCAATCTAGCTTCCACTTCATCGTACAGTCTTGCACCTTCTGTTGCAGCTTGCAATGTGGCTGGTCTTTGTAGCTCCACAAACTTACGGACTTCTGGTTGTAATCCTTTGAGAAACACCCCCTTCTGAATGCCATCATCTAGATTATGGTTAGTCAATCTCTTCAGGATGGATTCCATTCGTGAGACATAAGCTTCTACTCGTTCTCTAGAGGACTGACTTAGGTTCATAAATTCCTCTCGCATCCGCTCTTCAAAACCTTCACGCCTGAATTTAGTGAGGAAGGCCAACTTCAGATGTGCCAAAAGTTCATGCTGCTTGTCTCTCATACCACTGAAATGCCGCACCCTTGAAAGTGGCGGGAAATATTGCTAACCAATGCTCAGGGGTTCTGGCATTGTTAGCCACACATGCTACCATAAACTCAGCTACATGAAGATCGGGGTCTTCATTGTACTCTCCCTTAAAAACTGGCAATGGGACTACATTCGCTGGCCTGTCATCAATAATTCCAGGACGGATCTGGCTTGGAAGTGGACCTCCAGCAGGAGGAGGAAGGGCTTGATGTGCCATTGGGGCTTTTGTAAAGAGTTCCGCAAGGGCGTCAAAGGCGGCTTCTGCTGCGAGCTCGTTCTCGGCTTTGATTTTTGCTTTCTCTCTTCTCACGTACCTCTGGACTCGTTCTAACGCTTGCCTCTTTATTGCGTCATTCATCAGGGGTTTGGATCCACTATGTTGTTAGTGCTCCACAGAGGGTTAACAAAAGGCTTCAGTCTCTGGAGGACTGTCTTGCCAACATTTCTTCTACTTCTTCCTTTTCAATGTCTCTGAATTCTGCTTTCATGCCACTGCACAGAGGAAGGTATTCGGTTCTGAAGGTGTCAAAATGCATACGTCTGAGCATTGTGGTGGTGCCATCATCATAGTAATGCCAGCTTCTGATGGTTTCAACAGTGTAGGTTGTGAAAAACACTCTGTCTACCAACTTCCAGTGGGTTGCTAATTGAACAAATAGAAGATTATCAGTACACCAAGCATCCCATGTATCTTGCTGTTGAGCATCCACGAACAAATTTCAACTCTTTTCCTTCTTGTCTCTGTGAACCTCCACAGACCAAGACTCTTGAAGCTTCTTCACAATCTCCCACTTGATGATGTCTGGAAACTTCTCAATGAATGCCAAATCTTCCATGTATGGTCATTCTCTCTGTTTCTGCTCTTCAGTTTATTCCCAAACAGTTTGCCACCAAGATGCAAGTTTCTGCTGCTTCAACAGGAAGAGGAAACTGTCCACCACATAGAGCATGCATCATGATGGTGATGTGTTTCCACCATTGTGGGATGAAATTCTTGTGGAAAGTGGCTTTGATTATGAGAAATTCCAACTCTTCAGTGGAAGAAGGAACTTTACAAACATCCATTGAATTCTTCTCTTCTTGGCAATGCCATTTCCTTCATTTTCAGCCTCTTCTGGTGCTTGTTGATGGCAAGCTTCCCCGGCTGCGCACCAAAAACATGGAGCCCCAAGAGGAACACTAAGGAAAAGGGAATTCTCTTGCAAGAAAATCTATCTTGTAACATCAACAAGCTTGTTTATCATGTTTCATATGATCACAATGAAGAAAAGAACACCAGGCACAACAAATCTTCATACAGCATCATGTAGATCTCCCACGGATTTGATAGAATCAACCATATTCTTCAACATCTTCACAAAATCCATCAATAGAACAAAGAAAGCAAAGGAATACACCATCTTTGAATGGAAATACATCACATAGTATTCATCTTCAATATCTTCATAGTCTTCTCTCTCAATCTCTCATATACAATCACTCTGTTTTAGTAGAATTGGCTATCTCTGACTCTCTCTCTCTCTCTCCATCAATAATACATCATATCCTCACTAAAATCTCTCAAGAATCACTCTCAATAATCCCTCTTAGGTCGTGGATACCCCTCCCAAGAGGTATGTCTGATATGAAGAGTCACCAGAGCCACTACAGTGTCTTTTCATAGCTCACTACTGTCACTTCACTCCAGTCTTCACTTGAGTCTTTAGAAGCTACTTCTTCCACTTCTTTAAGCTCTTTTGCACTTGTATTCACCTCTTTCCAAGGCTAGAAAACTTTCCCAAGCTACACTCTCATCTATCAGAACACATACAGAAGCATACAGAATAGTCACAGAACAGTACCAGAACAACTACAGTACAAAACAGAACAGAAGAGAGACAGAAGCTATACAGAAGACCTACAGAAGGTTATAGAAGGTCATCAAAACCTCATAACTCATACTCAAACCATTCCAAACTCTCACAAACTATTCAATAAGCTTTCACAAGATCTCAATCTTCATCAATCAATACTCCATCCCTCCTTACAGAAGACAATCAGATCAAAACAGAAGCTATACAGAAGGTATATAGAACCAATCAAAACCTATCAAAACATCACAGAACCACTAATAAACATCATGAACTTCCAAAACACAATCAATATCATCCAAAACACTCTCAAACCACTTCCAAACCAACCAATCATCTCATAAAATCAACCATTTAGCTCTCAAAAACAACAAAAATCAACCAAAAAACAAGTCATTTCAACACTCAATAATAAACCTCAAGTAGATGATGATAATGTGGATCCATATCCAAGATATAGTGGAAACTATCTTGTCTTGTGGGCTTTGATGCAAGGCTTGAGTGTAGGGCCAAGCTCTACTCAAAAGAGAGCTCCAAGATAGGGTAGGATTTGTGTTCTTTGCTATTGGAGGCTTGAGAACATGGCACGGCTCTGCTTCCAAATGGATCTCCACAATAGAATGGGAACTACGTTGCCTTCAATACAAGGCTTGAGCACATGGCTAAGATCTAGTGGTTCATCCAAGATATAGTAGGAAGAACTGCCTTGTCTTGTGAGCTTTGATGTAGGGCTTGAGTGCAAGGCCAAGCTCTCCTCAAAAGAGAGCTTCTAGATAGGATAGGATTTGTGTTATCCAATGTGGGACGTTTGAGCACAGGGCCAAGTTGTGCTTCCAAAGGGATCTCCATGATAGAGTGGGAACTATCTTGCCCTCACTACTAGACTTGTTGAGCACACAACCAAGCTTTGGTGGATCACATACTATAAATGATGACCAAGGACTTCCATCCCTAAGATATTTTAATCTTGGTATTGGGCTTGAGTGGAGATCCAAGTTCTACTCCCAACAAGGAGATAGTAGCTCAAGAGTACATTGGAATCGCATCTCTTGAATTTATGTCCTCATACTAAAGACCACAAATCAAGAGTGTCAAGAGATACACCTCAAGTAGATGATGACAATGTGGATCCATGTCTAGAATACAATAGGAACTATCTTGTCTTGTGGGCTTTGATGCCATAGTTGAGTGTAGGGCCAAGCTCTCCTCAAAAGAGAGCTTGGGATCTCTAATGTCCCCTATGAGAGGCTTGAGCATAGGTCCAAGCTCTGCTTCCAAAGGGATCTCTAGCATAGAGTGGGAACTATCTTGCCCTCACTATATCGGGCTTGAGCACATGGGCAAGCTCTAGTGGATCATGTACTGTACATGATGATGATGAAGGACTCCCATCCCCAAGCTATTTTGAACTTGGTGTCGGGCTTGAGTGGAGGGCCAAGCTCTACTTACTCCCAAGGAGATATCTAGCAATGAGTAGATCAAGAGTACATTGGAATCACATCTTGAATTTATATCCTCATACTAAAGACCACAAATCAAGAGTGGAAATATATACACCTCAAGTAGATGATGACAATGTAGATCCATATCCAAGATGCAGTAAGAATTGTATTGTCTTGTGGGCTTTGATGCTAGCAGGCTTGAGCGTAGGTTCAAGGTCTCCTTGAAAGAGAGCTTAGGATTAGTGTTGTTCCCTATGGGAGGCTTGAGCACAAGGCCAATCTTTGCTTCCAAAGGGATATCCATGATTGAGTGGAAACTATCTTGCCCTCACTTCTAGGCTTGATGAGCAAATGGCCAGCTCAGGTGGATCATTAATGTAGATAATGACCAAGTGAGAGCTAGATTTTAGGAACCAAGGGCTTGAAGCATTTGAGGCCGTTTTTGGAGCAAGAAGTGCCCGAGAAGAGCCAAAGACCAAATTTTCATGAAAAATAAAATAGTGGTGGATGACTGAGCCAGAGTTTTCCTAGATGCATTTCGATGTCAAGAATCCAACGCAAGTCTCGGTTCGTCGATGCGAGGTTGTTTGACCCCTCATTTAATCCCTACAATGTTTGGTGTTATAAAGTAGCTATTGGATCTAGGAGCTGAAAAGTGTACAACAAAGGCCAGGTTTATAGATTCCAATGCTGTGAAGCCACCTGTTTAGATGGATTTCAAATTTGAGCTCATTTGCCCATCCAAATCGAAATATCCACTTGCGGGACAATGTGAACACAAAAAGGGGTCATCCCTTTCATATGGTAGCATGTTGCAAAAATCCATCCATGCCTCACAATTAGTATCCTAGATTCTTTGGTGCCATTTAGGTTGAGCCTCATAGCCTTTGACCTTTCTAGGCTCCCCCGTGACCTTATCCTCCTAGTACCTCGTAGGCTCTCTTCTCCATAATGTGGGTTTTCTTGCCATCTCATCCAGCCATTGCTTTCCTGGCCTCATCCAGCCATTGCTTTCCTAGCCTCTTTGTGGTCTGGATGGCTCCTTCAACTATTGGAGGGGGAAGCATTTGATTTAGGGAAGAAGGGTAGAACAATTCAAATTCAAATGGTGTGCACCCATTCTCCCACTGCTCCCAATGGTTTAATTCTAGTGCCCAGTTGATTGGCAGTTGTTCCTCAATTTGCAGCATTTGGACATCGGGTGTTGCTTGTGGCCTAGCTTGGCAGCCAGGTCTTCTTTTTGGCCTTCTACTTCTATTGATGGAGGCAAGGGTGGGTTTTGTTCAAAAAACTTCCCTTTGGGGTTGTTAAGCAGCTCTAAATCAATGCCTTCCTCCGTCGATGGTTTTGCTTGGGTGGTTGTAGTCGGTTTTTCCTACTGTCTTTGGCCTCCTCCAATTCCTAGCTACTCTAATTCTTCACTAGAAAGCCCTACTTGCAGAAGAATCTACCTTTGTTTCTCTAGACTTGAGCTTGAGCTGGTTCTAGGGGTGTGTTCTTAGAGCCTATACTTGATGGCTCTCCTTGTGATTTTTAGTTTCTTCTTTAGGCCTTCTATGTCGTCCTCATCTCCTACATGAGTTACATGAAGCACAATATTAAGAAAGGCTTGTTAGACCTCTATTACCGCCTCCACTACTTTGACCCTTGCCTCTTCCATGATCCTTCCACTTTCTACTAGAGCGAGGCATTTGGCTAGGTCTCTAACCCTTCTAAGATTTCTCTCTTCCCAGGCCTTGGCCTTCTCCTCCAGCCTTCCTTGACTGTCGCCCAACTCTCTTGATAATGTCGCCATCACTTCTTCTTGTTCTTTCCAAGTGTCAAGTATTTTTTCCTTGTCTTGTTTATGGAAATTCAGCTCTTTTTGTAGTCTTTTTTACTCTTGGAGAGTCTCGAAGAGTTGGTTCTCTTTGCCTCTAGCAGCTTTTTGGTTGACTCCTTGTCCTTTTGGGCCTTGGCCTCCTACAAGTCCTTGAGCAACTGTTCCTTTTTCCTTCTCTCTTTATGGTATTGTGCATGAGCTTGAGTCTTCACTCTTTTCACCTCCTTTGTGAGCTCATCCGCAGTCTTCTTCAGTTGCTCAAGGACCTCTTCCATGTCCTTTTGTCCTTGCATGAGACTTGAAAAATCCATTTCCAAGCTTGCTTCATCATCCTCTATCTTCATCATCCAATAGGAGCTCCTCAGAGCCTGCTCTTCTGCCTTTTGCAATTGGATTTTTTGTGTGTCTTCTTCTTCTTTTCTTACCTCCACCTCCTTCTTTCCTTCTAACTCCTTCAGGTCATTTAGCTACCTCTAATAAACATACATTTGCTTTGTCTTCTCAAGCTGATAGGTAGCGAATGCCTCTTTTTCAATCTCCAGCTCTGCATAGCATCCTTTCTTTCCTCTTTCATATTTTCTAGTTGTCCTTGGAGCTCATGTACATATTCATCATAATTATCTATTGGTGGCAAGGCTAGCAACATGGATGTCTGTTTCTACCTTGGGCTTCTTTGGGTCCTTTCTAGATTCAGCGTCCCTTGTAGCAGGCCTCTTTGTCTCTATCATAGGAGCTCTGCCATTGGACATTGGGCCTAGCTGCTTTGATCTCAACAAGTACTGCATCCATGCCACCATGTTGCTTTGGTCCACTTGGACTTCTAAGGTCTCTTGAGTTGCAATAAGGTGTGACAATCAAGGAGGCTGGAGATGGTGGGTGCAGTGGGGCCTTTCCCTTGCCCATCATGATGGGTTCTTGAGCCCTCTCTTCTACAGTGGTGCTTGTTCATGGTTCTTCCCTTGGGCTTATCTTTGTTAGCTCTCGAGGGAGGGAGACTTCCTCAATTGATAGCCTCATGGCTAGGGCAGTTGCTCATCATCTTCTCTTTTCAACCTCTCCTCCTCCTGCTTCCTCTTTTTTTCCTCCTCTACTTTTTGAGATTCTTCTTCAATCTTCTTCAGTTGCTCATTCTCTTCCTCTTGCTTCTTTCTTTGTTTAGCCTCTAGCTTCTTTATCTCCTCCTTTGCAGCTTCCAAGTCTTTGTCTTTAGTTCATGTTGTCTCCTTATTCTTCCATGGAATTTCCACCTTCATCTTTCCTTTTCCTTGGCTTGATAGAGCTGAACCCTCCTCTCCATGTCTATTGATAGTCCTTTCACTTGAGACGTCTTGTTATTGTTGGGCCTAGAGCAAAGCTTCTCTCTTTCTTGTAGTTTTCTCAGCTTCTTCTCTTTGCACCCTTGCTGCTTCTTCATCTCTTAGGTTTCTTGTGGAGAAGAAGACTAGAGTTTGCATCTATAGTGGTGATTGAGCTAGTGATTCATGGGCATGGGAGTGCTCTGGAGTCTCCTCCACTACTTCAAGTTTTTCTAGGTCTCCAACAGCCTTCTGGATAATTGCAGTGATCACATCTCCAAATCCTTTGCTTGAAGCCTTGGTCGATGGTCTCTTCCATGCCTTCCTCATTGTGGAAGCTGGGGAGTCCTGCTTGCTAGTCTTGCATCTATGGCTAGTGCATTTGCTGAAGCTTCAATGGTTTTCCACACATAGAAATTCCAATTCACTTCATCTAAGGACTTGGCCATGAGGCTCTCTAGAAACGGCACTCTAATATTGCTTATTAAAGAGTTTTACCTACTATGACTGAAGAACACAATATGGATTGTCTTTGCCTATAGCTTGATGACCCCAAGGTCTAGAATATCAACTAGGTTGGCTCTGTCATTGGTGTGGACTAGGGCCTTGTCCATTCCTAGCATGCTATAGAAATCTCTTTTAGGTAGCCTCTCAACTTTGTTGACCAAGCCCAATGCTCTTTTCACCATTTTGGGGCTCAGTTCAACTTCAACCCTACGAGTTTCTTCTCCTTGTCTCACCATTATAGCTTTGCAATTCCTATTAGCATCAAAAGTTTGTAGGAATTCCATGCAGTTGGTTGTAATCCATAGCTTGTCTGACCTTCTCTACATACTTGCTCAAGTTGCATTGGTCGACAATCTACTTCACAACCTATTCTTCCATGGTCATGCCTTCCAAGTTTAGGATGTTCTTGAACTTAAACTAGTTGAAGACCCTTATTTCTATAGTTAGACCATACTTTACTTGCTCTTCTTCCATGAACAAAAATTTGTTGCCTTTGTCTTGACTTGCCATATCGGATTCTTGTCATGACATCATAGCTCACCATTAATTTTCTTGAGACAACTCTTTGTGAAAAGATAAGTAGATAATGAATGCAAGCTATGGAAAGGTGAAATGCTTAAGTCTAGAATGAAAACTTTTGCTTCAAATAGTCCACAAATTCCAACAAAAATTTATGAATTTTTCCTTGATCATAAGTTGACCTTCATCTGTCTTTTTATATTTTAAAATTCGATTGAGATTTTCAAACATGTCTTCTTTTCCACCTCCCCCTTCCCCTTGGGGATGATATGAATCTTTCTTAGGATTGGAGGATGAAGGGTTAAGGGCATTAAGTGCATGTTGCGGTGCTTCACTTTTGCATGGGCCAAGCATATAAGTGTGGGTTATACTCAAAGTAAGCAGGTGAGTCCATATGTCATGAGGTCAAATGCCACACGTGTAATGTAGGTTAGGACATAAGTTAGGAAGTCACTAGAGTTGATCCTACCAAAAATGTGTAGCTATTCCTTGGTAAGGATTCAATATAAATAGGGGTGGGCCATGACATAATCTGCTAAGGGCCGATTGTGAGTGATGGTCAATATTCTCAAGGAGGTAGGAGCTACATAAGTGGGGTCATACTTAGAGGTTTTGATGGCGCGTCTTTGCTTGGCATTGGTCATAATTGGTAGCCCTCTTACTCCCATTGGAGATGAAATTGGAGACGAAGAGTATACCATTTATGTAGAAAGGAAGAGTCAGTGTTGGCTAGCTTTTTAAGTTCTTCTAGCTCTTGGCTTGTGGCACAGACTTTGCTCTTGCTATAGGAGGTGATTCACCTTCATTTACAAGCTTGCTCTCAAAAAATCTCATTGGTGATCAGTTTCTCGGCTACCATGGGGACTTTAATGAACATGAATTTAGATTATTCCCAGGTGCATGGCATCGTGCGTTCATTAGTTTTGCTAAAGGCTCTTCTAGGAGACCTAAGTCCAATCACTTGTAGCTTTTAACAAGCTTAGTGAAGGTGGCATCCAAACATCTAATGCAAGTGACCAAGTCATCCCTTGTGTTCTCGGCTAAATCTAAGGCCAAAGTGAGAATAGATCCACACTCATAAGAGGGTCTAAGGACTGTGGGAGGTTGGGGTTTGATTATGGGCTAGATAACTCAGCAATTGATGCCTAATGCATGGATTGGTCAGTAGAGTGCTCATCAGCGACTTGTGTGAGGGGCTTGTCTTGGGGCTTTGAGGTTGCACTACTTCTTGCTTCTGGAACAACAAGGAACTTTGGGAGTGTCAGGTTGCAATAATTTAGGGGCATTAGGCTACTAGGATTTTGGTCAATAGACTCATTGAGGCTCTATGGGTTTGGTTGCTTTTAGTTCAGGTAGCTTCTCAGTTCTAGGCGGCTTAGAAGGTTTTGGAGATGGGCCAGGAGTTCATAGTGAGAGAGGAATGTGCATGCCACTCATGATCTTAGGCAACAAAATCTAGTCATTTCCTTCATAATAGCCTTAAGCATGCAATAGGGCTTTAGGCAACCATGGGGCTTGGCTGTTTTTTTGATTCTATACTGCCAACTTCGTCTCCTAGGTGGCTTAGGGCATGATGTTTAGGAATTATGGGTCCGTGGTGGAGGTTGGCTTTTAGGTGGCCATGATTGTCATTTAGGTACCCATTTGAGTTGTGGTTCAGTGGTTTGGGCCATGCCTTATTTGGGTTGTAGTTGGTTTGTCCTGGTGGGGTGGGACGAGTCACGACCCCTCTCCTTAGACTTTACACTAGGTTCCCCTATCAGTGGCTCTATGGGTTTAGATGGAGCCAAGCTTCCCTTGCTAAAAGCCATCACTATGTGAACACTACCAACAACAAGATGAATGCACAGCTAGCTGTAGTCAACATTGCAATGGGCTTACTTCTTGAATGCACAACCCAACAATGATTCCCTACCAGTGGCCTTAGTGTTAGGTAACACATAGAAGGCTATAAGGAGTCTTTCAGTCTCAATAGAGACTGCTACTTTGCACTTTCCCAGTAGTGGGTAGGACTGCCTCCCAAACAGGTTGAGCTTAGCATTTGTGGGTTGCAATTGGGGCTGGCCAATGAGAGTCCAATGCTCATGGCTAAGGATGTTGAAGTCAACTTCCTCATTGATAAACATGTCGAAGAAGGTGTGTATTTTTTAAACAATGACTATTATTTGTAGGTTCTATTGCTTCCTCGTCCGTGTCCTCAATCTCTGTGTGGATAGTGGCCACTTTCACATTAGTAGGCTATTATAGCAATGGCAGCTCATGCAATGGATGGGTTGGAGGGTAGTACTTCTTGAGGTGACTGCCATTGAAGAAGCCTATGCCCTCACCCTCTAAGGTCTCAAGCTCGACATTGCTAGTTTGACTAATATTGCAGAGTTTGAAAGGCCTTAATCCTCTAAACTTCATTTTCTACTTATGGCCCTTCATAGAGTACATCAACACGAGGTTGCCTTGCTCAAAGTCATGCTATTTGACATGCTTGTCAAATAGCACATGGGTTGCTAAGAGCCATGTCTTAAAAAGATGTTCTAGCTCTACTAGGCATTCCGTCCATGCCTCCTTTCCATCTCATCTCTCTTGTACTACTACTCTCAAGCTTGGAACAAAAAACTTTGTTGGCAAGATTGCTTTAGTCTCGTAGGTAAGCTTGAAGGGTGTTTGACCCAGTGCCATCTTGTAGGTTGTCCTATAGGCCCAGAGCGTTTCCATGAGCTTGTTATCCTAGTTGTTCCGCGAGGCAGAGACCACTTTAGTCAGGACATTCACTGGGATTTTATTTGTGGATTCCTCTTGACCATTGGCTTGAGAGTAATAACGTGATGATTTCCTACAAGTGATGACGAATGTGGATAGAAAATGAGCAATCACTTAATTAATGAAGTGCACGCCTTGGTTGCTAACAAGCTCGATGGGGCAGCCGAATCATGAGATCACCTTCTCCCAAAGGAACTTAGCTGTGGTCCTAGCGTTGTTCTTCCTGGTGGCTCGAGCTTTGGCCCATTTTGTGAGATAGTTAGTGGCTACTATGATGTACTTGGCTTGGGAGTACTGTGCTGCTGGATTGATTAGCCCAATGAAGTAAAATTTTCATTTTTCAAAGGGTTTTTGTGCTATAATCGGGGTCAAATCCATCTTATTTTTACAAACAGGGACCTTGGTCCTTTGGTACTCGTCACAATGCTTTACAAATTTAGTAGCATTGGGGAATAGGGTGGGCCACCATAGTTGAGATTGTAGCACCTTGTGGGCCATGGTACCTTTGGTGAAGTGCCCTCTAGCGATTCCAACATGCACTTTAGTCAGCACATCATGCATTTCGTACTCACACATGCATCTTTGCGTATCCCAATCTATAGAGCTAGCTGAAATTTAACTGATAGGGATGAATCTTAAGAAAAAGACACTTTAGCTTGGCCTTTTTGATAGGTCTCTCTTAGATAATCCATGTTCTAAGATCCGGACTATGTCATCTATCCAATATGGCATTAAGTCTACCCTAAACAAGTATTTTTTGTTGGACATGCTAAATAGGTGCATATCGGGTAGGTTGTCTATAATCCCTTGTCCAACAACTTCTCCTGTGGGTATGTGGGACATGTGATTGGCCATGTAATGTTACTTTCCCTTGCATACAACTACAGAGAAGTAAAACTCTAAAAGCAAAAGCAACCATCTAGCTATGCATCATCCTGTAGCGTAGGGTTTATTCACAAGATACTACAAATCTTGATGGTGCACAAAGAAGGTGAAAGGTGTAGCCAAAATATAATTCTGAAACTTCTTTACATCAAATACCATGGCTAAGCCTTCCCTCTTTATCGTGGAATAGTTCATCTCCGTATCTATGAGTTGTCTGCCCCAAATCTCACCAGATAGTCAAGATTGTGTTCACCAAGCTGGCACAAAACAACTTCCACATCAAACTTTGATGCATCAATGTGCACGTGGAATGTTGTGCTTCAATATGGGGCTCATAGAATTGGTGCAGTAATGAGAGCCTTTTTCAATTGCTCATAAGCATATTGGCACTCCTTGGTCCACTTGAATACGATCATTAACTTGTAAAGTGGTTTAGCAATCAATGCATAGTTCAAGATGAAGCGCCAATAGTAACCTACCCTATGTGTCCAGGGAGCATTAAACTCCCTTATAGTTTGTTAGTGGTCACAAGTCAACAATAACCCTACTTTTGGAGAAGTCAATGGCAATGCCATTATTGGATACCACATGCCCTAGGATACGTCCGTGTTTTAACTAGAATTGGCACTTTAAGGGGTTTAAAGAGAGACTATACAATCTACACCATTCAAAGAACACACGAAACCTATCTAGGTGTTCCACCCAACTAGAGTACACACATAGGTAGTCAACAAGTACCTCTAGTTCTTGCCTAAGCTTGTCCTTGAAGATGGCACACATTAGATGCTAAAAGGTGGCATGTGTGTTGGTCAGCCCAAATGGCATGACTATGTAAGAAAATACATCCAATTCTATGGCAAATGTCGTATTATGTCTATTTCTAGGGTGCACTTGAACTTGGTTATAGCCTAAGAAGCTATCCAAGAAACTATAGGCTTCTTTTCCCACTACTCTCTTGAGCATGTGCTCCATGTAGGGAAATGGATAATTGTCTCTCTTAGTTGTGGCATTGACTTTTTTGTAGTTTACGCACACTCAATTTTTCTGTTCTTTTTTAGGACAATCACGATGGGTGATACCCAGTCTATGTGCTCAATCTCATAGATGAATCCAACCTTCAATAGTTTATCGATCTCTTGCTTGACGGCATGAGCATGCTTTGGATTGATTGGGTAAGGTCATTGCTTTACTAGTGTTGCATCAAGAGTCATTGTAATGTTATGCATTATGGCTTTCTAATCGACTCCTTTGAGTTCATCTAAGAGGCAAACACATCTAATTACTCTCACAAGAGAGCAACAAGATCAATCTCCTCTTGCTCAGTTAGGTTGTCAGCTATAAACACAAGTCAAGGCTTCTCCCCTTTCCTTGCTAAGTTGACTTTCTTGAATTTGGCAGGTCCTTCTATCAGTTCACTTGCCTACCCCTGCCTCTTTATTCCCAACAAGATCACTACCCTATCTCCCTTCTTGAATTTAGTGAAGCACTTTGGTAGGTCTTGAGGATTTCTTTGTTGTTTGGCCTCTGACCCCTTTGGTTATCCTCTCTTTTCAGTCCTCCCTTTCCTTTTCTATAGAAAAGAAAGGTACATAACTACCTCTACAAGGTCCTAGGTATCACATGCGTGGGTGTCAAAAAAAGATCTAATTTTGAGGGCCTTCAATGCAAAAAAGAGCTAATTTTCACTACTTGTCTAGTTTGTTCACATGGGGTGACGTGCCCACAGTTAAGCATTTTCACTCACCAATATGGGTAGAATTGCAAATCCTCTCAGAAAAAAAGTGAAAAATGTCACTTTTTGAAAAAGTGTTTCTCTTTTGTATTTTTGGTCTTGCACTCCTTGTAGCACTCAAGATAATTGGTTGTATGTATTTTGATCCACCCAAAATTATCATAGAGGTACATTCTTGGTTGATGTTTAAAGTCCAAGCTTCTACAATTAATCATCACTACCATTGAAGACGTTTCAAGAAGATCTTGAATGATAAAAATGGTAGAATTCAGATCATTTTAGTAGGTTGTGGACACAATGGAGTCAAAATTGGTGGTTCCTTACCAAAAAGGAGCTTACAATGACCTATGGAAGTAAAAAGAAGGATTACCTTTTAGAAAATACTCTCTCTCTCTCTCTCTCTCTCTCTCTCTCTCTCTCTCTCTCCTTACAAGCTCTCAGCAAGTTTTCATGGAAAATTTGGCTTCTTGCCTCCTTTCCATGATTCCATATGCAACAACCACCTTCTGTACTTGAGTCCTTGCATCAAGAGGAAGCCATCAAGTAGTAGGAAGACAATTTTCAGTGCCATGTGGACTATAGGAGTAGAAACACATTTTGCATGGTTTTTCCAACTCCTATGGAGGCACGTGACTTTGATTTTCCATGATTGATAGCTTGAAGGATAACTAAAGCTTCTATAGAAGCTAAGTATTACTCTATTGGAATATTATCAAAGCAATCAACCTTATTTGAAGCATGATAATCTAGTTGTATTGCTAAATAAAACACAATAGTAGCTCATTATCCCTCTTATGCTGAATTTTTTTGGTCATTGAGTGCGAATCTATTGGACCATTATTGAAGCTATCAACCTTATTTGAGGCATGATACTCCACTTGTATTGTTGTATAAAATAGAGTAGTAGCTCATTATCCCTCTTACGCTGAAATTTTTTGGTCATTGAGTGCCATTCTAGAGCTTGTGCAAGCTCTTTTACATGTTAGATTGGTCCTTCTCAATCTTGGACAATGTATTCTTTCTTTTAAGCTTCCATTGAGTAACACAAACCCTAGTTATGGAAATTTTTGAATAGAAAGTACTAGATAGCAAGCTTTCTTCTCCTTAATTATATCATTTGAAGGGGCTTTAGCCCAAAATCCTCTTGGAATTACACTTGAAGATTTAGCATACCAACAATGTCCAAGGATTAAAGCATTGTCTTCAACCATTGGAAGTTCTCTTCAAATCTTTGATTTGGAAAATAGAACAACAAGCTTCTTCATCAATTTCTTGAAGGTCAGAAGGGGCGTTTGACATCTCTTCACTCTTGGGATTAAACCTCAATCTTAGCGACCATCTCATCAAGATTCATCAAGATTTGGAAAATAGAACAACAAGCTTCTTCATCAATTTCTTAAAGGTTAGAAGGGGCATTTGACATCTCTTCACTCTTGGGGATTAAACCTCGATCTTAGCATCAACACCTATTAAACCTTGGACCATCTCATCAAGATTCATCAAGATTTGGAAAATAGAACAACAAGCTTATTCATCAATTTCTTAAAGGTTAGAAGGGGCATTTGACATCTCTTCACTCTTGGGATTAAACCTAAATCTTAGCATCAACACCTATTCAACCTTGTACCATCTCATCAAGATTCATCAAGATTTGGTGTCTTTTCTCTTCCTTAATCTCTTGAATAGCATGCTACCATGAAAAGTATCTAAAATCTTAGTCCAATCTAGTTCTAGTCATGGGGCTTTTGCTCTATTTCACTTCAAGATTATTATAAGAAAAACCTCAATCCATTCACCCTTAGTCAACATTGAAGGTTCATGAAGGGATCTTTGACACTTATATTTTGTTGAAGTAGGTACAATAAGGTATTCTTCAAGTCTAATTCATTATTCGTTAAATCTTGAGTAGTACTCTTTCACTATAAGATACAAGCTATATACTAATGTTTAAAGTGACATAATTATTAATTAAAAAATCTATCTCCATTTTTGCTAAAATCGTCAACATAAAGGTGTCTATAAAATCATCGCAATATGCATCATAATAAGTATCACTTTTTGCATCACAGATAGCAATGCATATTGCGACGCAAATAGTGACACATATTGTGTCACAAATAGTGATGTGTGTAGTTTTATTTGCAACACAAATAGTGATGGTTATATATATATATATATATATATATATATATATATATATATATATATATATATATATATATATATATATATATTTGGGCAAGGCGGCATAAAGTCCTACCACCCTTCTAGCCATATGTGTTGAAAAATGTTCCATAACTCATTTATAGGTTGAGTATACAACTATTGTCAAATCATATGCATCGTGAGTTGGTATATTGAAAATTTTTGTTGACTTAATTTTCAAATAAGTGCAACATTGACAAACAATATCTCATAAAACTACATGGACTGATAGGGAGTAGAATCTAAAAATAGACAAATGTATGAATAAATATCACAAAATGCGAGTCCATACAAAATATGAGAAATTTATTGAAGGAAGCCTACATAGAAAGTGCCTGCATGGACTATAGGGCCAAAAAAGGAAGGGATGCATACTCCATGAATCCAAGCGACTGCCACAAGTCCTTTCGATCTGAGAGCTTGTCCTAACATAATGGAGCATTAAATAGAATTTATAATATAAAACAACCAAAGAATAAACTATATGGCATAATGCATCACAAAAAAACTAGAAACTAAAAACAAGAAAATGCATAACTTACCAGATCATTGTGCATATACAATCTATCAATAAAAGAAGTGAGACCGTGTTTCTTTGCATATTGAGTCTCCAAGCCTATGGGATTGTAGTTTGTGATCAAGTGATACAAGAAAAAAATTTAGCACTATAATAAATAAGATTATTAATACAAGTACTATACCAAATAAGAAAGAGAACATAACCAAAAGAAAACTTACACAATCCTCCAAATAAACTCTATATATACCACTTCTAAGATGATACACGACCCTTATCTCTAGCTGTGTCCTTGCTGCCTCATGTTGTTGCCGCTACCACTATCATCCTAGAGAATTTATGGCCTCCTCCATGACTCTCAGAAAATTCTCTCCGTCTAATCACTCAGACTACTTTGGAGAGCCACTCTTGACTACCTTGTGTGCATTTGACCATTTATGCGACATACATACATGCATACAGTCCATCATCCATTCAATGGAGAAAAAATTAGCCATTGTAGATACAGGAAACTCATTATGCAAGGATGAAATCATATACTTGTTGGCTCCCTTTGGTATGCTTTTCTAGTGGTCTAGAATATTATGCCTAAATATCTATTGACACAACTTCTTCATACTTGGTGCCATCATCCTCGTCCCCTCAACATTCATGGCCATAGCACCAGTTTTATCATCCACTAAGTATCCATACTTATTGAGATGGCAAGCTTAATACGTGCGGACATTGATGATGGACCACCTAGTTAGATGAGTTTGCAAGTCTACACTTATAGTGTTGGTGGTTATTATGATCCTCACGTGGCCATTAACTTATTACTTATTATATCTAGTTTTTTGCACCTACCTATAGCTAGCACAATTATAGTGCCAGTCAATTTAGTATAGTCAGTTATGCATTATTTTACTTAGTAGGCTACTTTATTTTATGTTGTATCTTATCTATACTTTATGTACATTGTACTGTGTTAGAAAGAAGAAGAAGAAACAGGAAACAAAATGCTTTGGTCTTCATCTCTCTTCTTATGTTCTTGAGTGAGATTTCTCTTGTGTCTACGGTATATGTTCGGTGTAGCAGCTCAAGCAAGTTCTCCCCCCATGTGATTTGTGACAATATCCTAGTAGGGTGGGTCAAAGATGTGTCCTCTCCCATTTTCCATCGTGCTCTTGGACATAACCAAGAGACCCCTATGTTTGTGACGTACCGACAGGGGTGGTATTTCTAGGAGTAACACCCATAGGGGTGCCACTTGTAGATGGTTGAGTGAAACTTGGAGTAAGGGGAGTAGACATCCCTATAAGTGTAACAAATCCTAGAGGTGATAAGCATTCACTTGATTGACAAGATGGAGACAGTGCATTCGTGTCTCCATAGCATCCACCTGAGCCACCCTTCCTAGAACTGATATGTAAGAGCAGCAAGTAGTAACTAGTGCACAACATTTGTATCTCTAAAACACCCCCTAGAACCACCGTTAGAATAAGGAGGAGAGAAAGTTTTCAGCTCTCTAAGACACCCACCACCACCACTATCTCCATTGGTTGAGCATGTTGAGATGGCAAGCTCAACACGTGCGGACATTGATGATGGACCGCTTGGCTAGATGGGTCCGCATGTCTACACTTAGCACGTTGGTGGTCATTATGATACTCACATTGCTACTGACTTATCACTTATTATATTTAGTTTGTTATACCTACCTACAGCTGGAAAAAACATAGTGCCAGTCGATTAGTGTAGTCTGTTATGCACTGTTTGACTTAGTAGGCCACTTTCCTTTATGTTGTATCTTATCTATACTTTGTGTACATTGTATAGTGTGTGGAAGAAGAAGAAGAAGAAACCAGCAAGAAAAGTTTTGGCCTCCATCTCTCTTCTTGTGTTCTTGAGTGAGCTTCCTCTTGTGTATACAGTGTGTGTTTGGCGCCGCAGCTCAAGCAAGTCCCCCCACCACGCAATTCTTGACATGGTATCAGAGCCGCGCCACTGAGAGAGGCTGATTTCAAAGGCTGAAGTGAAGGAGAAGAAGCTAGGTTTGAGCTAGCAAGCAACGGGTAAGAAGCTCTTCCATTCTTTCACTCTCTTTCTTGGATAGTGCCTGTGGAGGCATCGGAAGCGGGGTCGAGCAAAAATCTCAGATTGCTGTGAGATTTGGTGTGCAAGCAGATCACTGTATATTCTATAGATAACCTCCTTTAGGTCTTTTCCGTAGTTATTTTGGGTGTCAAAGGCTGTTTCAGACCCCGTTTTAGAGCCGCAAGGTTGCGGATAACAGTTTCAAGGTGCCCTGTGATTTCGGCTATATTGATCGAAAGTGGGTGCACAGGTTATAGATTGCGAATCTGTAATTTTTGAGGTGTTTGCAGGAAGAAAACATAAGGTTTATCTGCAAACATGTTGTAGATTACATGTACTATTGAGCAATCAGTGAAAAAGGTTGCTTTGTGTTTTGCTGTGCACGTGTTGTGAAAGATTGCAGAAGACTAGCTTGCTGTACTATATCCTTGTTTGTGATAATGGTAGAGAACAGTAGAAATCCCATGATTGAGAAGCTCGATAAGAACAACTACCCTTCATGGAAGTTCCGTGTGATGAACTTCCTCATTGGAAAGGGCCTTTATGAATTTGTTTCAGGTGAAGAAAAGGAGCCAGAGCTGGGTATCCCTCTGACTGCATATGAGTTAAAAGCATGGAAATAGTGGAATGCGAAAGACAAAAAGGTGATGTACTGGTGGCTATCTACAGTCATTGATAATAATATGCTGGGACATATTAGAAATGCAGAAACTTCACATGCAGCTTGGACAATTTTTGAGAGCATGTTTTTAGTAAATACAAAGGCATGAAAGATTCAACTCAAGCAAGAGTTGAATGCCTTGAAGAAAGGAAAAATGTCTGTCAATGAGTATGTGTTGAAGGTGAGGAGCATTTCAGATGCTTTAGCAATGATTGATGCAATGCCGGATGATGATGATTTGGTTTCATCCACTCTGAGTGGCCTTAACAATGAGAAGGCATGGAAATCATTTATTACTTTAGTATATGTATGGAAGCCATTCCCAGATTTTGATGAGTTGATCTCTCTCATGATTACTAAAGAGATCAATATGCAGGGTGATTCGTTTGAAAGAAATGGTGAACAGGTCCAAGCATTTTACTTGAGTTCAGGAAGGGGACGTGGTAGATCTTCTTCGAGAGGCCGTGGTATGGGACGTGCTGGCAATAACCAATAAAACAGGTTTAATCAATAGTTTGGTGAAATGCAGGTTTCTGGAGGCAGAGGAAACTTTAGAGGTAGGGGGAGCTCTAGAGGAAGAGGTGGATGGCAGAATAGAGGTTCTAGAAATTCTGCTATTGTTTGCCATTATTGTGGCAAAACAGGCCATATTGTAACCCATTGCTATGCAAAGAAGGATGATATTCACAGTGGTAAATTGCACCAAGGAAACTATGCATCGTCTTCACAATAGAATGAAGAAAAAAATGAGCATCTATTTGTTATGCAGCATATGATGAATGCAGTTATAGGAAAGGGGACACATGATGATGTATGGTATGTCAATCTAGGTGCATCTAATCATATGACCAGTCATGTTGAATGGTTTGGAGAGATGCAGGACTTACAAAACCTAGGTTATGTGCAGACGGGTGATGATTCATGCCACCCAATTTCACACATTGGAAAGGTTCCCTTGTCCTTGTATGATGGCCAGACAAAGAGTCTGATAGATGTATTACATGTGCCATCAATTACAAAGAATCTAATGTCTGTTGGCCAAATGGTAGAGCAGGGGTTGCAGGTCTGATTCAACGCAAAAGGTTATTTTGTAGAAGACTTTAATGATAAGTGTAGGTTGGTCGCAAAAGGAAGTAGAGTTGGCCAAATGTTCACTTTAGATACTGGAATTCCTGCAATGGATGCTGCTATGTATGCTAAAGAAAAAGGAGTAGTTGCAGATATTGAAATATGGCATAAACGTATTGGACATGCAAATGTGCAAAGGCTGAAATTAATGCAGTCCAGAGGATTGGTTACATGACTTCCTTCTTTTAGAGTTTCAGAATTGCATAAAGTCTGTGAAGCATGCTAGTTTGGTAAGCATGAAAGACAACCCTTCTCGTATGATAGAGAAGTGAGTAGAAAAATACTTGATGTAGTGCATGCAGATGTTTTGCCTACACAGAATATATCTCTTGGTGGCAACAAATACTTTGTTGCATTTATTGATGGCTGTTCAAGGAAGTTATGGATATACTTCATGAAGGAAAAAAGTGATGTGTTTGAGCACTTCAAATCTTTTAAGGCAGCTATTGAAACAAAAACAGGCTTAAAACTAAAGTGCTTGAGATCAGATGGAGGGGGAAAGTACCTCTCTAATGAGTTCAGTGGTTTCTTGAGGACTGATGGGATAAAGAGGCAATTTACTTGCAGGTATACCCCACAGCAAAATGGTGTTGTAGAAAGAAAAAACCGGCATATTGCAGAAGTTGCACGGGCATTAATGGCTAAAAAGAATATGCCCAAACATTTTTGGTCTGAGGCTATCCATACTGCTATTTACATTATGAACAGAACTCCCACAGCCGCCGCAGTTCATGGGATGACTCCTGAAGAATGCTTTACTGGCAAGAAGCTTGATGTATCACACTTGAAAGTATTTGGTTGTGTTGCATACGTTCATGTGCCAGATGAGCTACAGAAGAAGGTTGATCCAAAGGTAGAAAAATGTGTTTTTATTGGATACTCTTTAGAGTAGAAAGGGTATCGCTATTATAACCTTGTCAGAGGTGAGTTCAGAGTGAGCAGGGATGTTATCTTTGATGAGATGGGAAGTTGGTATACACTTGCTAGTGATATTTTGGTTGATGATAATGATCAGGATAGCTATGTGCAGAAAGATAAACAAGAATCACAGAGTCTTAGTGGACCAAAAACATCATCTGGTACTACACCTACAGTGAGCCCTTGGTCTGGGAGACTAAGGAGTAGCCCCACATCTTCAGGTGGATCTATAAGTGTTGCAGGGAAGGACAAAGGAAAGAAGAAAGTGCTGGATGGTAATGATGCATCTACTAGTCATTTGGGATTGGATGGAGATTCTAGTGGTTCGGAGAGCTTGGATGATGAGCTTGGTATTCCTTGAGTCAGGACACGAGGTGTACAGAGAGCTCATAGTAATGTAAAGGCTCCATTGAGTGATCCGGTGGTACATAGATCTAGCAGGGTCAGATGTCCTGTTAAAAGATTTGGTTTTGAAGGTTATGCAGCTCACCATTATGCTTATACGGTGAAACTGGTTGAGGATTTTGAGCCCACTTGTTTTGAGGATGCTGTTAGTCATGCTCATTGGGATGCAGCAATGGATGAGGAGATAGATGCATTAGAAGCCAATAAGACTTGGGATTTGGTACCCTTACCTAAGGGTAAGAAGGCTATTGGCTGTAAGTGGGTTTACAAAGTCAAGCATATTGCAGATGGTTTAGTTAGCAGGTATAAAGCTAGGCTGGTTGCAAAAGGTTATGCTCAAACATATGGCATAGATTATGAAGAGACATTTAGTCCAGTTGCTAGGATGGCAACTGTTAGATGTGTGATTGCCTTGGCAGCAGCAGCCAAAGGTTGGAGTTTGCAACAAATGGATGTTAAGAAAGCCTTCTTGCATGGTGAATTGCAAGAAGAAGTGTATATGGAGCAGCCAGCATGTTATGAGGTTTTAGAGCATCCCACATATGTGTGCAGGTTAAAGAAGGTGCTCTATGGGCTGAAGCAAGCACCTAGAGCATGGTCTGACAAGATTGGAGAGTATCTTGTCAATATTGGATTTTGTGTTTTTGATGCTGATCACTCACTTTATGTGAGAAAGGGAGATGTAGAGTTGGTTATCATAGTCATCTATGTGGATGACCTGATTATTATAAGTGATAGTGACAATGGGATTGCTGAAGTTAAGGACTTCTTGAAGAAGAAGTTTGAGATGAAATATTTGGGTGAGCTGAGATACTTTCTTGGTATTGAGGTGATAAGATGTGATGGTGGTATATGGCTATCCCAAAGGCAGTATGGCTTGGATATGTTATCCAAGTATGGTATGACAGCATGTAAGCCTCTTTTAGTACCATTGGAACAAAATGTGAAGTTGAGTGCTGATGTTAGGGATAAGATAGAAGACCCTACTATGTTCAGGAGGATAGTAGAGAGTTTGATTTACATGACTATCACAAGGCCAGACTTGAGCTATGCTGTTGGTCTTGTCAATCAGTTTATGCAGATGCCTAGAAAGCCTCATTTGGATGCAATTAGACGTATATTGAGGTATGTGAAGTCCACTTTACATTATGGAATTTTTTATGAGGTAGGTAATGTTGAGATGACAAGCTCAACACATGCAGACATTGATGATGGACCGCCTGGTTAGATGGGTCCACATGTCTACACTTAGCACATCGGTGGTCATTATGACTCTCACATGGCCACTGACTCATTACTTATTATATTCAGGTTGTTACACCTATTTATAGCTGGCATAGTTATAGTGCCAGTCAACTAGTGTAGTCGGTTATGCATTGTTTGACTTAGCAGGCCACTTTCATTTTATGTTGTATCTTATCTATACTTTGTGTACATTGTAAAAGTGTGTGGAAGAAGAAGAAGAAATCAGCAAGAAAATGTTTTGGCCTCCATCTCTCTTCTTGTCTCTTGAGTGAGTTTCTCCTTGTGCATTCTGTGTGTGTTCGGTGCAGCATCTTGAGCAACTCCCCCCACCACGCGATTCTTGACAGGTAAGGACATACAGGTCTTTGGATACACAAATGCAGATTGGGCTGGTAGGATGCCAGACAGAAGATCTACAAGTGGATTCATGTTTTCCCTTGGTAGTGTAGTAGTTACATTGAGCAGCAAAAAGCAACCTACAGTTGCTTTATCGAGTACAGAGGCTGAGTATAGAGGTGCTACTATGGCATCATGTGAGGTGGTATGGCTGCAAAAGTTATTAGGTGATTTGGACGTGCAAGAAGATGGTCCAGTTGTCATTCATTGTCACAACATGAGCAGCATACAACTAGCTAGGAATCCAGTGTTCCATGCTAGGACAAAACACATTGAGGTGCACTACCACTTTGTGAGAGAGAAGGTACTTGCAGGAGAGACTGACTTGGTATATATCAGCACACATGATCAGATAGCTGACATTTTCACAAAGGCATTGGGTGCAGAGAAGCTTCAAAAGTTTTGAAGCTTACTTGGAGTTGCAGAGATAGAGTTGAGCTTGAGGGGGAGTGTTGAGATGGCAAGCTCAACACGTGCGGACATTGATGATGGACTACCTGGCTAGATGGGTCTACACGTCTACACTTAGCACGTTGGTGGTCATTATAATACTCACATGGCCACTGACTTATCACTTATTAGTGTAGTCAGTTATGTACTGTTTGACTTAGTAGTGTCAAGATTGTGGGAGAGAAGGAAGGAGTCTCGCTTGAAGCTTTCTTGCTTGCACAATGGGGGAAGACACACAAGGGTGGAGGCTGAAAACAGTTTTTCTCTTCTTAGTTGTGTAAGCCAAAATAACTCAAGTACAAAGAAATAGAAGAACCCTATATATGGGTCTCAAACCAAACTCAACTAACTAAGGTGGCATACTAACTGAGCCACGAACTAGAGTAGATAAGGATAGCTATCATGTAGCTATTATTCATGGGCGGTGTACCAACCACGTCTACAACTGACAAGTCGGTGACATAAATACACAACGGTCACCTTGGCGTATCACGAGTGGAGCTCGATATCTCAACACTCCCCCTCGAGCTCAATCCCAATTCCTGCACACCAAGCAGGTCTCTGAACTTGCGCAGCTTCTCTGTGCCCAATGCCTTCGTGAATATGTCAGCTACTTGATCCTCTACGCTGACATAAACTAGATCAATAAGACCTAGTAAAACCCTCTCTCGCACATAGTGATAATGCACCTCAATGTGCTTTGTTCTAGCATGATAGACTGGGTTATTTGCCAAGTGTATACTACTCATGTTGTCACAATAAATGACAAGTGGTCCATCTGTAGACTGATGCATATCATAAAGTAGCTTATGCAACCAAGCTACCTCACATGCAGCCATTGCTGCACCCCTGTACTCAGCCTCTGTGCTCGACAAGGCAACTGTAGGCTGTTTCTTGCTGCTCCAAGTGACTGCAGCACTCCCAAAAGAGAACACATATCCACTGGTAGATCGTCTATCAGAAATACTACCAGCCCAATCAGCATCAGTGTATCCATGCAACTGTATCTGAACCCCAGTCTCATAAAATAGTCCATACTGCAATGTGGACTTCACATACCTGAGTATGCGTCTAGCCGCATCCAAATGTGGTTTCCTTGGAGCCTGCATAAACTGACTTACCAATCCAACAGCATAGCTCAAATCTGGCCTGGTAATAGTCATATAAATCAAACTTCCTACTATGCGTCTGTACATAGTAGGGTCTTCTAGAAGCTCACTTGCATTTGTGCTCAGCTTCACATTCTGCTCCAAAGGAACTGAAATAGGCTTACAGCCTGTCATCCCATATTTGGACAGCATGTCCAATCCATACTGCCTCTGCAAGAGCTGAATCCCACTTGGTGATCTAATCACCTCAATGCCCAAGAAATAACGCAGCTCTCCCAAATCCTTCATCTCAAACTTCTGCTTCAATAGCATTTTCACATGAATGATATCTTCATCACTGTCACCTGTCATAATCAAATCATCAACATAAATGACAAGCAACATAATACCTTTCTCTGTTTTTCTCACATAAAGTGAGAAATCTGCCTTGAAAATCTGAAATCCAATAGTGACAAGATACTGTCCTATCTTGTCAGACCATGCTCTAGGTGCTTGCTTCAATCCATACAAGGCTTTCTTCAACCTGCAAACAAACTCAGGATGAACAGCGTGCACATAACCTGGTGGCTGCTCCATATAGACCTCTTCTTGCAAATCACCATGCAAGAAGGCATTCTTTACATCCATCTGATGTAAAGACCATCCCTTTGATGCAGCCATAGCAATGACTGCTCTTACGGTTGCCATCCTTGCAACCGGACTGAATGTTTCTTCATAGTCAATGCCATATGTTTGTGCATACCCCTTGACTACTAATCTTGCCTTGTATCTGTTCACAGAACCATCTGCATTGTGCTTCACCTTATAAACCCACTTACAGCCAATTGCATTTTTACCTTTAGGCAAAGGTACCAATTCCCATGTAGCATTTGCTTCCAAGGCATCCATTTCTTCATCCATGGCTTTCTCCCATTTTTCTTTTCCCATGGCTTGCTCAAAAGAAGTGGGTTCTGGTTCCTGTATTACTTTGACCATATATGCATAGTGAATGGCTGTAAATCCATCATATTTCAGCCTATCCATAGGATACCTAGCTCTCGTAGATCTGCGCAAAGTAGGTTCACTCCCAGGTGCTCTCAAAACATCCCTGGTCTTCCTTACTCCAGGTGTAACAATAGAAGGAATACCCAACTCATCATCAATGCTCTGTTCTGAGCCACTGGATTCACCATCCACATAAGAATGACCTGCATTCACATCAAACATAGTCTGATCAACCTTCTCTTTTCCTTTTCGTGATACTTGCATACCACTATCTGCATTACTTTGAGAAGATTCTCCTGATCTCAATCTGCCTGTCCATAGCGAAGAATGTGAACCACTGCTAGAGGACGCTCCAGGTCCACTAATATTTTGTGACTGCTGTTGTGAATTCTGTGCAGCATTACCATTTTGTGCATCTACATCATCAATCACATTTACTGGTTTATACCAGCTACTCATCTCATAAAAAACAACATCTCTGCTCACTGTAAACTTACGAGTAGAAGGGTTATAGCATCTATACCCTTTTTGCTGCAGAGAGTAACCAATAAAGATGCACTTCTCAGCTTTTGGATCCAACTTGGATCTCAACTCATCTGGCACATGTACATAGGCAATGCAACCAAAAATTTTCAAATGAGAAATATTTGGTTTCCTACCAGTATACCTCTCCTCTGGAGTCATTCCATGTATTGCTGCAGTGGGAGTCCTGTTCATTATGTAGACTGCTGTAGCAATTGCTTCAACCCAATAAAAATCTGGCAAGTCTTTTTCGTTGAGCATGGCACGAGATACCTCTCCAATATGCCTGTTTTTTCTTTCTGCAACTCCATTTTGTTGTGGGGTATGACTGCATGAATATTGCTGCTTTATGCCATGCTCCTGCAGGAACCTTGCAAACTCATTTGAGAGGTACTCTCCCCCTCCATCTGACCTTAGGCATTTTATTTGCAAGCCTGTTTCTTTTTCAACCATCGCTTTAAGAGTTTTGAAATGCCCAAAAACTTCACTTTTCTTTTTCATAAAATACACCCAAACTTTTCTGCTATAGTCATCAATAAAACTGACAAAATAATGACAGCCTCCAAGAGATGCAGCTTTAGTTGTCCACACATCAGAGTGGATTAATTCCAATGGCTTCTTACTCTCTTGAACATGTCTAGGAAATGGTTTCCTTGCCTATTTTCCAAACCGACAAGCTTCACATACCTTATGCATTTCTGCAACCTTGAATTTCGGCAAACCTGCAACAATATTTTGGGCCTGCATTGATTTAAGTCGCTGTACATTAACATGACCAATGCGTTTATGCCAGATATCAATATCTGCAACTACACCGGTCCCATGTGCAAACATTGCTGCACTCAATTCAGACATGTCTGCATCCAATGTAAACATTCTGCCCTTCTTCTTTCCTTTTGCTATCAAGCGACCTTTATTTTTCATATCCTCAACAAAGCATCCATGAGGATTAAATCTGACCTGCAAGCCCTGCTCAACCATTTGACCAACAGAAACCAGATTCTTGGTGATATTCGGGACATGAAATACATCGGAGAGGTATTTCTTTTTCCCATCCTGCATAGACAAATGAATTTTTCCAATCTGCACAATAGGATGTGCAGTATCATCACCAGTCTCCACAAATCCTGGTTTTTTCATTTTTCTTGCATCCTCCATCCATTCTGCATGACCTGTCATGTGGTTTGATGCACCTGAGTCAACATACCATACATCATTGCTTTCTTCTACACTTGTCACAGAATTGTTCATGTGCTGCACCATAAACAAGTGCTCATTTCTGTCATCACCCTGTCTACTAGAAGATGCATAATTCCCTTGTTGCAGCTTTCCATTCATGATGTCATTCTGCTTTTTATAGCAGTCTTTAGCCATATGACCCATTTTACCACAGTAGTAGCATTCAACATTACTGTTTGCATTTTGGCCTCTTTTCCATCCACCACGACCTCTTTGGCTCCCCCTGCCTCTAGAGTTACCACGTCGTCCTCCATAGGACTGGTTTTCTTGAGTTTGCTGCATATTCTGATTTCTACCACGGCCTCCATATCGGCCTCCTCTACCTCTGCCTCTACCTCTTCCAGCATTTGAGTAGAAGACAGCTTCTTTTGAAGTTCCTCCGGAAGAAGATACACCACCATTTCTCTGTTCCTCAGAAATTAGAAGAGCAATCAACTCCTCAAAATCAGGAAATCTTTCACAAACTGAAATGGATGTCCGAAACTGTGCATAATCCTTTCCTAGACCATTCAAGGTCACAGAAACTAAATCATCATCTTCCACTGGTGACCCAATGGAAGCAAGTGCATCTGCAATCTTCTTCACTTTCATGTGGTAGTCGTTGATGCTCATATTTTCTCTTTGCACATTGTGCAACTCTTGCTTGAGCTGCATTTTCCTGGCTTGCGTATTTGTGCTATACATTTTTGACAAAGTATCCCATGCCTCCTTTGGCGTACTTGCATCTTGAATATGCACAATCATAGAGTCTGAAATGCTGATAGACAGCCAATACATAACTTTCATGGCTCTCTCATGCCATGCTTTAAATGCCTGCATTTGCTGTTAATTGGGAACATCAGGAAGAACTGGTTCTTCTTCATTTCCTGCAACAAATTCCCAATATCCTTTTCCCATAAGGAAATTCGTCATTCTAAACTTCCATGCTTGGAAGTTGTTCTTGTCAAGCTTTTCAGTGACAATCTGTGAAAGAGAATCAGATGCCATTACAGAAGACTGCAAAAAATTCTGTCAGTGCAAACACCACAGCTTCACCCTCACAAGGGAAAATTTGCAAAACTGGCGAAAGTGGTATTTGACCACGCAGTCACTTCCTAGTGACGATTTTGCATCAACAGGCAACAGGGATGATTCTGTAACTCCCAATGTCTCTGCGCACAAGCATACAATGCAATTTTTACAGTAACTATTCACCGACCTGTAGAACAGTGGTTGCACAGTATAAAACTGGGCCTTTTCCTGAGTGCGTGCAGAAAACTTTCGCCTCCAAAATAGGCCCCGAAATGGCCTCAAATAAAAAAAACAAGGTCGCCAAGGGCTAAAGCCCTTGCCCGCAGCATATACTGCCCTCTTGCTTCACCGCGAAGGGCGTCTCAACTTGAGACAATGCACTCCTGCACTTTTCGGCTGTGCTACCTGCAGAGATCTGCTCCCAAAACAAAAAATGAAAGCAACACTGCTCCTCTTACCAGAACACCACGATCTTGGCTTGCTTTCTTGAGCTCCTTACCACGAACAAGGCTCTGATACCATGTCAAGATTGTGGGAGAGAAGGAAGGAGTCTCGCTTGAAGCTTTCTTGCTTGCACAATGGGGGAAGACACACAAGGGTGGAGGCTGAAAACAATTTTTCTCTTCTTAGTTGTGTAAGCCAAAAGAACTCAAGTACAAAGAAATAGAAGAACCCTATATATGGGTCTCAAAGCAAACTCAACTAACTAAGGTGGCATACTAACTGAGCCACGAACTAGAGTAGATAAGGATAGCTATCATGTAGCTATTATTCATGGGTGGTGTACCAACCACGTCTGCAACTGACAAGTCGGTGACATAAATACACAACGGTCACCCTGGCGTATCACGAGTGGAGCTCGATATCTCAACAAGTAGGCCACTTTTCTTTATGTTTTATCTTATCTATACTTTGTGTACATTGTATAGTGTGTGGAAGAAGAAGAAGAAACCAACAAGAAAAATTTTTGGCCTCCATCTATCTTTTTGTGTTCTTGAGTGAGCTTCCTCTTATATATACAGTGTTGTGTATACAGTGTGTGTTTGGCGCCGCAGCTCAAGCAAGTCCCCCCACCACGCGATTGTTGACAGAGCAAGGCATCCTTTTGAGCCTTTCTCTGTGACTAGTCTAGAGCGTCAACTGTGCCTGTTAGAGATTGACATGTCAAAGCATGCTGAGGTAGAACACACTAAATGCCCAGGTTAGGAAAACTCTTTGTTAGTCATATCTCTAAAGTGCACCATCTGATCCGAAGACATACACATGAAGATCTCATGTATCTCCTCATTTGTGATCCCTTGGCTCATCCTACTCTCTAGCTCATGTACAGTGACCTACATAGCCAAATTAAAGATGTTAGCATAATCAACATAAGGGTGAATGCGAAGCATGATAATATATATTTACAAAAAAGGATGCTAGTTTAAAAACATGTGACAAACTATCAATAAAAGTAGACAGCCAATGAATTTGACAAGAAAATGCAAATACAATTGGTCCTATAGCTCCATGATAAGCTTTTGATATAGCTCTATACACTAAGATATATGCATAGGTCTCCACAGAAAGAGGAGTCTACTTCATTCTCAAAGTATTCTTGTTCTTTAGACTCTTCACCTAGATTGCCCATGGTTGTTATGTCCACATGTTGCAATACATCCTCATTCTCCATTCCCTATAATAGTGACTCCTCTACCTACATAATCTCATCAACAATGCTAAGAACATCACTTTCATCATACATTCAAGAATTCCAAGACATCAATGGCACAATATACCACCAACGAGGTTGTCATGGGTTTGGGTAGAAGATTACTTATTCTATAGTATATTATGAGAGGTTTTTGCAAAGAATGAGGTTGCTGTGGATTTGGAAAGAAGACTACCTATTCACAGTAGTTCGACAAGACAATCATGTTGCATAGATCATTCCATATTTTCTTTGAGTCTATCTCCAAGAATCTGGCGGGTCCTCATTGAATAGTTGCCTCTTTTTCTTCCAACTTTATTACTTTAAATCATTGTATATTGAATATGATCATGGAGAAGCTTTCGTAATCTACTAAAAGAACACTTTGCAGGTTGCCAAAATACTCTATCTTATTCACTATAATATTCAAAACTGAGGGCTGAAATGATGAATGGGTTGCCTCTTATCCATCCAACCTCCAATCCTCCCTAAGAGAACTAAAGAGGGGCACCACCTAGCCAAAGGGAGGATAGACTAGGACATCTCTTTTCTCAAAGAGAATCAAAAGAACCAAGACACAAATTTACAAGAAAGAATATAAGTACTAGACACCATATTAGAATATGAGAGAGAGAGATGAGAGGAGAGGGAGACAAGAGGAGAAGAGGTAGAGGAAGCTTGCCATTAGGAGAAGAGGTGGAGGAAGCTTACCATTATGTATTCATGGAATGAGAAGATGAGAAGAGAGGGAGACAAGAGGAGAAGAGGTAGATGAAGCTTGCCATTATGCTACAGAATAAAATAACTTACTCATAGCTTACCTCAAAGAGATGGACTAGCATGAGGGTATTCTAGAGTGCTCTCATGTGCTTGTCATTGTCATTCTCATTGTCTTTCCCATTCTCCATGGGCTCTTTATATAGCCTCCATGAGGGATTAGATTAAGCTAATCTTCTTGATTAACATAATCCTAGATGATGTATGGCATCTTTAAAAATATGGAGAATAGTGGATGGGGCAAGTCCCCACCTTGGTCATCATGCAAGAAGCCAAGGGTAGTGGTAGACAAAATAGAGAAAGAGAGCTAGATTACAAGAGATGGGTGCCCAAAGCACATTATTATAATATATTTACAAGAAGGATAGAATGGAAAGTTGAAGTGGTGAAAGAGAGAAGAAAATTGCATGTAGCCAGCAGTCTGCGCCTTTGTAACTTCAAATCGGTGAAGAATTTGAAAAAAGTTTATTCTGCAACTTTGTAGACTAGGTCGAAACCGATCGGGTAGTGCAAGAATTTTCTTGAAATTCACTTTTCCTTGGGAGTTACCGAGATGATAAAAAATGGCTTCCAAAAGTTGCTTTGACTTTAGTTTCTTATATATATATATAAATACATATAAGCATGTGACATAAGGGGTCCATGCTTGTAAGCTTTTGTGTAAGATCCAAATGACACCATGATGTGGATATTGACTTGTGTACTAGAGTGAGGTGTCCTCTAATGATGGTGATAGATTCCAAATCTTAGTGATGTAGGCGGAACCCACGTGTAGTTGGAGGCTAGTCCTTTGAAAAATTTATGCACTCACTCAACTCCTAGGTGTAATCCATTTCCATCTTCACTAAGATAACCATCCCTTTTACCCTTTACTTTGACATCCCTCCTAAGAACTTGTTTCCCCCATTTGCTAGAGTTATCATAATCGAGAAGCAATGTAGCATACCTAATGCTTGAAGAGTAAACCCAAAGTGATATGGTAAGGCTCTTGATAGGGGTTTTGGGCAAATTTTGTGGTAGAAATCCAGCTTGTAAAAAACTTGGATCAGGATCCATAATGCACCATTGAGTTTCTTGCTCAAACTTCACCATGATCCTACAATCGATTGCAGAGCGCATCCTATCAATGCACTCAACTCAAAAATGTCACCCACGTGACCACACCATGCTACAGATTTTGTACTGTACATTGAAGTGCCAAGGTTAGTTAGTTGTTGCTTACAATTGCTAGACACAATAACAAACATAGCACACAACTATCTTTGGATTCCATCCCCTTGATGAGAACTCCTACTTCTTCCTAGAGACTTCCACCCCTTGGCATGAAGCGTTGGTCAAAGCATCATGCAATCATCTCATAGACATCAACCCACGATATCTCCTCTATGTCCTCGAGATGCCAAACTAGCTATTAATATGTACTACATCGATATTCTGATCATGCCACCTTGTGTTTTGTTTTGGCTTGCTCGTACATATTGAGCCACCTCTCAATGGATGCATAGTGCAATATACAAAAACGATTCACTTTCTCCTCTAATGCACCATTCATTATCCTCTGTATTTAATTTTCCACCACCACATCTATTGTTAGTTGATCATTGTTGTTTAGTATCCAAAACATCTTGTAGTTTGTATCCACTATGGAAAACCACTTTGGAATATACACCAATGCCTTCAACAATAGCCAACCTTCAATTGTGCTATCCTCTCGAGATGAGCCCCTTCTCACACAAAGCCTTTTAGGTTTTTATGAAGCATTGTAGACTCAATGGATAATTTCTTGATCTCATTTTGTGAGATCCATTGCACTAAATTTGACAACTTATAAATTTTTGAATGTATCTTTGGTGTGAGATACCCTGTGATCACAATTGATTGTGCGAATTGTTGAAAAATCAATGCATTAAAAACTATTGATCAATACAATGTAATGAAATACAAGATGGTCTTACTATTAAGACTTGGCATATATTGTTCCAATTATGGGACTTTAGTCTTTCATCTTTAGAAAATATGAACTTGAGAGAACACATCATACTCGTCGACATGCAGATAGATTTGTCATTTGCTTCACATGTGCTCCTCTTTACTGGACAGGATCTAAGGAGCACAAGGTAGTTGTATATGACCATCAAAGCTTGTTTGCAGCCAAAGCACCTCCATCTTCCTTACCTTCTTCAAATCCATTCATGCCCTTAAGGTGTCTCTCTTTCTTGTGATATGGTCCCATAGCAAGTTGTCAACATTCTTGAAAATATGCATGGGATTCAACAAATGGTTAATCTGTAAATAGGTCCAATATGAAAACTCATAAAATGATGACTCCAAAGCAACAAGGTAGAAAGACCATGAAATCCACCACAACCGGTCAAAGAACAGGTTTTGCCAAAGATACCGGAGTGCCCGAGGTTGGTGGAATTGCCACTACCAATGGAATATCGGGTGTGGTGAATGCAACCGCAATCAAAGACAAAATTCCCAATGATGGTGTGCCAAACCAGGTTGTTCACAACTCAGAAATAGACTATTATTTTCATATTGCCACATAAAATAATAAGTTTTTTTTCAAAATTAAGTACATAAAATGTTAGATTTTATATTTACACTTACACGAGATGCTAGTTTCATCTAGAGAGCATATTAATACACACACAAATGGTTAACTACTACCTATGATTTGTAGATAGATTAATTGAGATTATAATGTGTAAAATCATGATGGAAATAGTTGTAGGAGGTTATTGCACGAAATGAGTAAAGGACGTTATGTGCACTCGAGATTAGTAAAATAATTCAATATATTTATTGCCAAATGTGACAATGGTTAGGGATTGATTAACACTTAAAAAGTGAAAGTCTATTTAAAGAAGCTTGTAAATCATCTGGTTAAATTATTATCGCAATATTTTTTCTAAGTACCAACTAAAGGAAATTTGCTTATGTTGGGTAAGTTAAGCCTAAATGGAAAATTCGTGTCTTGCTTAACAATGTTGAAAGATTTGTACTCAACACTTCTTTATGGGAAGAAGAATCCTCGTTAGAATGTAAGGTTACCTTGGGTTAAGGATCTACCTTGGCTATGTGAAGATGTGAACTGCACGATGGTGTGATTGTCATTGTTGAAAGGATTGTTTGTGTTTGCTAGAAACTAGATTTTTGATTAAAAACATTGACAAATATGATAAAAGGAAAGATCGTGCTAGGCTGCCCCCAAGTTAGCTACGAGACCATACTCCAAGGGGGTCATGTGATTATCACTTCGAGAGGCTTAGACTGGCTTCATAGTGGAAAGGTCTATCTGTAGAGATAGTCTCTAGCAATAGGAAATGTGGATGACACGGGGGGCTATGGCTGTAAATTTTGCATTACTCCTAGAATTTGATGAGCCCCTTCGCGACCCAGGATGGGATCCTAGAACCCTAATACTAGTTAGAAGGAAGGAATCTTGGTGGGGATAGAATACCCTCATGGAATTCTTTATGTCTTTCATAGGATTGGAAATATGGAAATTGTAATAAACTTTCAATATAATAAATGATTCTTTTTTCAAGGGTTTTTTGAATTGTATGTGTTTTCGTGAAATAAATTACGTGAAGGAATCTGTGATTTAACGGACTAATTAAGGAATCTGGTTGTATATGTTTCAATAAATGTGTTGTAGGTAAGTAAAAACACTAAAGATGATATCGTCATCAAAGGAAAGCAGGTGAGCATGACCCTTGATGGGTCAGTTCAATGATAGGGTGGTCCCGATTAGTTGGGAGCTTTTCTAAATCTATGATAAAAATAGGAAGACAATAAATTGACCAACTAGTCATTAGGTAGAACTGACTTGCATTGTTTTAGGGGGACAAGAATGGAATTTTTCCTTATGGGCAGGAGGGTTGATGCACCACATTCCCTTGGGTCTTCCATTCTCTTTGAACCAAGTGCAATGGTAAGTCCGCTTCAATTTGAGTAATCTTGTAGGAAATGAAAACTCAAAATTACTGATGCTAGCTGGTTGTTAGGAGACCCATCTTATTTTAGGAACCTAGAAATTCAGGTTGATCCTAGTGGGTTTGGTTAGAATCATCCATTGCAATGTAGACTCAGTAGGGCCTAAGTAACAAACTTCGTGATACTCCAAGGGAGCATCGAGTGACGTCATTTTGGAAAATCTACTCATGGACTACTAAAAGGTGCACCTTGGATTGAGACTGGCTGACATATCAGAGTAGTATGTACCTAAACAACTCATCACACTTGCATTGCTCCATTTGTACTTTGCTAAATACCTAGGAGCTCAAGGAGCGTCCTTAAGCGAGATACCTGGCACCCATTGTATAATGGTATGGAGGTCTCCTCTCTTAATGGATTGGATGATTCTGCATCCATGGATAATAGTGCATCAATCATAGCCTCTATCTCACGTGGCTCCAATATTTGAGAAAGATCTAGATAGTCACCAATGTCTTCTAGTGTTGAGAGCACATTTGGCAGAGTGCTCTCTAATGGATTTATTGGCTCGAGAGCTTCTTCTACCGTACGGCCACAAACTCTTCTTATGGGCTGTAATATGTGCATTGCTTGAGATGGACTGGCACCTCCCTATGGGCATTTATAGGATGTCGGGACCTAAAATGGGTCCGACACACTGGCTATAGGCATTACCTAGGCCTCTGTATACTCAAGAAACCACACCCCCTTAGCCTCATGGCCAGGAGCGTCCAAGGGATACACTATCCTAATTTGCTAATGTAGATATTGTGTTTGTAGTGGAATGTAGTCCAATGATTACCCTTTCTTCCTTCTGAGAGAGAGATTCCACACATCTTGGTGTAGTACACCAACGTGATACAAATATAAAGGAGGCACCCCTTCGGTTGAATGCCATGGCCCCACTACAGCTCTCCTACACTGAGGGGATTGGCCCCAAGATGCGTTTCTCTAACATAAAGCACATACAAACACACTCCACTTTTATATATTTTAAATGTTCTAGGATATTTTGTATTCCCTTACCAATCTTGCCAATCTTGCCCCAAATATTCGATCTTCTAGCCTACAGCTTGGGTTTCCCTTACCAATCTTGCCCCAAATATTTTGTATTCCCTTACCAATCTTGCCCCAAATATTCGATCTTCTAGCCTACAGCTTGGGTTTCCTCACAACTCAGTGTTGGTCATGTATACCAGAAACCAATTGCAATGCATCCATGAGTTACCATGTGATATACACAATGCAATTGTGAATGACACACTTCGTGCTCAAACATTTTATGATAAAAAATCAGCAACGTGAGGTGCAAAGACAATCCTTTAATGATTTCCAAGCTACTCGTAATTGCGGTGTTGCTAAAGACTAGCACCAAGTTTCCTTGTGCTACTAGTCTCTCTGAAATTTAAATGGTGATCAGCATGTATGCTATGCATAATCAAATGAATCAAAATTTAAAATATTTTCAGTGACCACTCACTTTTGCAACCCCTCTTTCCTCCTACCGTTTAGGTTTTGCATTTGTTGGATAGGTGTAGCATTCATTTTTGTGTAGTTTTTCATGTAAAGATCAATAAAAACCATACTCTTAACATAGAAACAAGACTAAACTGAGGCTTATCCCTCATGCTCTAGCCTTGTTATATGTTCATGAATATAAAATATATTTTTCCCTAAATTTTAAGTACAAAAACTAATTTTTTTCTATTTTTTCCAATTTATTTATACATAAAAATGTGGTATTTTTTAATTTATGTTTCTTGACCAATCATATTGACTAAAAAATGATTTTTAATTAAATTTTTATCTCATATGAACTTCATTCCCCAACCCGAAATGGAAGAGACCCTCATTTTTCCTCTTAAACGACACATTTCAGGTTTTAAATTATTTATTACGACCATGTGTGACTATGGGTTCTGCATTTTATCATGTGTGACCCTCAAACATACTTCAAACATGAATCATACAAATTCTCTTTCCATATGCACATCATTTAAGTCATCAAACATCAAAACAATGAAGATTTCTTTGTGAAAAATGAGCATACTGCTTATTTGCGTGCTATGTGTTATTAAAAATGGTTTTGGGGCAGCCAAAGGACACATCATCAATTGCCCAATAGTGTTGGACATCACCTCTTAGTGTCCTTTTGATCTTGTAGCAATCCAGTCCATGTCGGACAAACATTCGTTATCCCCCTTTCTTCTTGATTCTCTGCATATGATCAGCCTCTTAGAGGAGAGACGAGGAGGAGAGAGAAAGACTAAATTTTGATCTTTGCATCCGGGTAGCCATTTGACAAATGGGGATTTTATTTTTGCGGGCTTTCATTTTCGTTCTTTTCTAATCAATCTCTTTTTTTCGAGCTTTTTCGTGCAACATATCCATTCTGCATATAAATAGTCTTACTTAAGGAGTACGACACATTGCATTTACATGAACACACATCAAGAAAACAAAACCAACGAAAAACTAGTAAAATATATTCATGTCAAATAGTCGCAAGGTACACTCTTCCTAAAAACAAATCAAAGATCCCAATGCATGTAATCTCTTAGACAAAATTAGGCATAGTCACATGACGAAGTGTATAATAAACATATAAAAGTAGTAACAAAATGAAATGTCTAGAGTCTCTCGAAAAAAAAAACTCTCTCTCTCTCAGCATGGTACCGGTCCACACACTATGGTGGACAAACACTCCCCATAGAGCACATCATCTATTTCTAGACACATGCAATGTCTCATCTCCTCTGCACTGGCCCACGCCAAACCACCACACCCCGCAAACACATCCAAAACATAGTCGTAGCGTTTCGTAAATGTAGCTAGTAACCACCTAACCATATCACCAATCACATATCACCAATCAAGATACAGAATCTTTGCGGCCATGCAAGTAGAAACAATGAAAATACCATACAAGGTAACCTGAGAGCAAAAACATGCAAGACTACTTACTGAAAGAAAAGATGAGACCTCTCTGCTTCGCCTCTGACAATGACACCATCAACGTCCATGGGAAAGACACAATCATCCATCATGTAGCTACGATACGCTGGAAACAATCTCTCTGAAATCTTCTCCCTAGCCTCTCTGTCGTAGCAAGGCACAACATGACCAGCACGATGCCAAAGACACACAGTAAGATCAAGTACCTATTCACGAGTGGAAATAGAATAAGTGATCCATGTTTTTTTTTAAAGCATGTAACACAAACTTTATTTAGAACATACAACCATACGTTCAACGTATCCAACTTTGTTATCTTACCGCCTCTCTAGTAACGGGATGTCGATAAGCCTTAGAGTCACACATGAGTGTCCAAGTGTGGTGAAGCACAAGCCCCACTCTTGCCGCATCTGTAATAAACTCACCTATATGCTTTGCTAAGCACATAGTGACTAAGAATCCCTGGTCGGCCAAATACTCGCGAGCAAGGTCCATACAACCCATAACTAGACCCTTTGAGAACGTGTTCCACTTGGGAATAGTCATGCCCTCTACAAACAACATTGGCATTATGATATATGAGAAGTGAGTTTGATGTAAACCTTGTGTGATAGAAAGCATAACTTACCCAATGGGATGGGACCTAGAGCATCCACAAGCAAGCTCGTAGGAAAATCCGCAAATATCAATCGAGCCACCTCTTGACATGGAACTCCATCTTTGCTATAAAGATGCATCTTTTGTGTTGCAAAAAACTTGTTGATGCTATACACAAAACAACATAGTCATTAATGCAAAGTAAAGGATGATGCAATGATATATGCAACATGTAAATTGATGTTCTTGCAATATGTAGTTGTCATGTCTACCTATCAAGGGCAAATCTATCAATTTGGATCACATCCATTAATAGAGCATCGACATATGTTTGATACTGGAACCTTGCAACAATTATTTCAAAGTAATTTATTTTTAATAATCATACACGAATTTCAAGTTAATATAAGACTTCTCACCTACTAAACGGGTCATAGGTCGCCTCTCCCAATTCTCTCGACCAAGAGATGAATCTGCAACAAAGGAGGTGGTGGGCGCCATAGAGGACTCTGGCACATTTTTTCTCCTTGGATTACCTTGAGTACCTTGGGTGTCACCTTTGGTAGCCTTGGTTGCTTGCTCCTCTACAGTGGTGGGTGCGGTAAGCGGTTCATGAGTATCAACTCCCTCCTTGAATCCTACATAGTATCATTCACCCTTAGATTCCCATGCATGAGCACAAAAACTATTGCTACGAAAGCGATGAGATGTTTACATAGATTGAAGCACTTACTCTCATGCAGATCTTTCTCTTGCTTAGGGATAACCCCCACAGGGTAATCCAGCCATCAAGGGCAAACACTTGCCTCCCATGCCGTCAATTTTCTCTCACGTAATGATGGAGAATACATAGTGTTCTCGTCACAAACATCAATCCACTCTCTTGTGAATTGCGGAGCTGCATCCAGCCTCTTCTCTTCTACACATTGTAGTATCCACCTGCAACATTCTTGCCAATTACGCAAGCAAATGCATGCAATCTAATATGAAAACTAGACACACAATCTAATATGAAAATGCATGCTAACCTATAAATCACATGTTTGGCTGAAAACGTAAGCCCTGGCATCTTCTCTGCAACATCTGAAGATTTCACTCCATCCAAGAGGTGTACAAAAGCTACACAAGTTTCACAAGCGCTTAACATTAGCACATATACATTTTAAGAAAGAACTTAAGAAAGCAATATGAATGCACTGCATTGAGTCAACCTGCATGATATGATTCTTCATGTTAAGCTTAAAGAACTCCTCAAATGAATCTGGTAGCTGTGGACCTTCTACTTGTATCCTATGAATCTGAAGTAGTGCCTCCGAATGCAAGTGAGCCCAATATGTCTCTTTCTTCATGTAAACCCGAAAGAGCTTATAATCACCAAAATGTGGGTATTGGTGGTCTTTGGCCTTTGTGAGACTCATAAGATGCAACAATATTTTTTTCCTGCAATGCACAACAATATACACAAATAGAAAGCATTGAAGAAAAAAGCATCACATACACACACCTTGCGTTATATATACAAATTACCTTTCCGCAGGGATTTTTGAGCTTGTGAGACAATACAGCTTGTCTCTTGTGATATTGAGCATGCTTGCATCATCCCACTTTAGCCCAAATAACAACTTAAAGAACTCATCACCATTTTGGGGATTAGCAATGGATAGGTATTTGTAACCCCTATCCTTAAGGCGCTCCTCTTCCACCCTTGTAGCCTTCTCCAAACGTTTCTTCCTCTCTACCTCATCTAGACCAAGAGCCTCAAGCTTCGCAGTTTCTTTTGAGATGAAGACATGAAATTCATCCTATCATTCCAAAAAAAAAAAAAACTAAATTAGAGATAGAAAAGCACATCTCATACAAGTGAGCCATAGAAAGAAAATCACCTTCCATACAAGCTGAGATATTAAACCGCAAGGAGAGTTATACCATGGAGCAACACCATGATAATACATTGCCTCTAGACTCATCTCAACCTCAGCCCACTTCCTCATGGCCGGACTCAATCTATCTAGAATGGAGTCTTTGTTTGCAATACCAAACTTTTGAAACATATACACCTCATGCGCAATATTTGGAGTAACATGAGCTCTGGAAATACTATTGAAAACAAACAAAAGCATAATATGAGAATGTAAGTGTACATATTACAAAGAGGAGCATAGTTAAAGGAAGAAGACTTACGTGTTGGTGGTGTCTAGTGCGAGTAGTAGCTCTGCTTCCTTCGCCTTTGGCATCTCAATGAATTGGCACCGTACACTAACATGGTAGTGAGCACAGTCGGAGTACTCTGTAATTGAAAACCAACAAACATAAGAATGGGATACAAACATTTAATACTTGCATGTATAGTGGACAATTTACTTTCTTTGATGCGTTTCCACCATGTTTTAAGCCTGTGGTTTCCATCCCAAACCAAGAACTTTTTACCCTTAAGGTCTTGCCACTCTCTTCCAAGAGCCCTCTCAAAATCCTCATTTCTTTGACACCATATTGGACCCCATTCATCTAGATTGCTGGCTGTCACAGACATGGTCTCCCCTCTCGGACCTTCAACTGACACAAGGAAGTGTCCCATAGTCTCAAGATAACCAGTGGAATCAAAGGAAGGAATCAACCACTGGGCATCATCCGTAGCAAATCTGACTACCTCATGAGCCACTAATCTGCAAAGAGGCACAAGAGGAGGCAGCGTCCTCTTTTTTATATAAAATTGACTCAGCACATCCTTCATCAATCCTAGAGAGACTTGCTTGCCTAAGTTCCTTGAGTGCTTCTTTTCTTTTTCATCATCATTCTCCCCTTGATCACTATCACCACTCACCTCTTCTTTGTCATCTAGACTATCATGCTGCACATTAGTCTCTGTAGGAGCAGATATTAGTAAGTAACAATAAAAAATAGTAGCATTAAACCAATCATATTTAATACATAACACTGAACAAAGAGTCATATGTAAATGAAATGGACACATAAGTGACTACTTGTGTGCTCCGCAACCCCGTCAATTGTATTGGAGTCCCCATCCACTTGTGCTTCGTCATCAATGTAGACACATCTTTTTGGACCACATCCTTTCTTTGTTGAAGGAGTGTCCACTAATCTCAAATGCGATGATGCTTCTTGCTCTAAGATCCGCCCAGGAAAACATCCTAAACGTAGCTACATACAGACTTCACGGCTACTATGAGGTGACACACATTTCTTTCTCTTTCTAAGCACTCCTTTAGGTGCCATAACTTTCTCTACACACTTACAAATAGATACACAATCAACCTCTTTAAGATTAACAACACAATCAATCTCTTTAAGATTAGCAACACAATCAATCTCTTTAAGGTTAAAGATTAACAACACAATCAATCTCTTTAAGATTAATAACACAATCAACCTCTTTAGGCCAGGGGACAAAGCCACGGACGAAGCCACATGCTTGTGCATAAGCCCACGGATCGCCCGCGCGAACGCGGATGATTGGGGGGCTTCAATCTCTTACCTTGTTCTCATGAAGCATACGGGACGAAGCCACACGCTTGTAGCCACGGGATGAAGCATAAGCCCACCCAACGGTTGCGCGGACGCGACCATAAGCCCACCCATCGTCCGTGCAGACGTGGACGATTGGGGGGCTTCAATCTCTTACCTTGGAGGCCCGTCGGACGGCATACGGGACGGCATATGGGACGGTTGCCACGGGATGAAGCATAAGCCACGGGACGAGGCATAAGCCCACCCATCGTCTGTGTGGACGCGAATGATTGGGGGGCTTCAATGTGTTACCTTGGAGGCCCGTCGGACGGCATATGGGACGGTTGTGCGGATGGCATACGGGACGAAGCATAAGCCACATGACGAAGCGTAAGCCCACATGATGAAGCGTAAGCCACATGATGAAGCGTAAGCCACATGATGAAGCGTAAGCCCACATGATGAAGCATAAGCCACATGACGAAGCGTAAGCTCACCCATCGTCCGCGTGGATGCGGACGATTGGGGGGCTTAAATGTGTTACCTTGGAGGCCGCACGAAGCTGCAGGAGCCGCACGAAGCCGTAGGAGCTACACAAAGCCGTAGGAGTTGCACGCTTGGAGCTGCACACGCAGGAGTTGTGTGTCGCGCAGGAGTTGTGGGGCAGGAGTTGGCACAGTCTCGAGAGTTGTGGGGCAAGAGTTGTGTGTCGCGAGAGAGAGAGACGGAGAGAGGGAGAGAAGGGAGAAGGGATAAAGAGAAGGGAGAAGGAAGAAAGAGAAGGGAGAAAGAGAGAAGGGAGAAAGAGAAAGAGAAGGGAGAAGGGAGAAGGGAGAAAGAGAAGGGAGAAAGAGAGAAGGGAGAGAGAGAGAAAGAGAAGGGAGAAAGAGAGAAGGGAGAGAAGGGAGAGAGAGAGGGAGGGAGAGGAGAGAGAGAAAGAGAGAGAGCAAAGAGAGGAGAGAGTTGAGGAAGAGAGTTTTGCCATACTTAATAACCCTAATAAAGAAGTTAGCCGTTAATTACATAATTAGGTAATTAGTTAGCCGTTAAATAATTAAATAATTAATACAACATAAATAAATTATGAGTGCATAAAGGTGAAGGATGGTGGGTGGTTGAGTCATAAATTTTTCTATTGATTTCTGATGATTATGCTTATTTGTTATTACTCTTAAATGTTGATGAATGACTCTTAAATATTCATTATTTAGTCATCTCTGCTTGTAGTGACGGTTGCTATAGCTCCGATGGTGAACTGTTGCCTTCTCTTCATCAAATACACACTGTGAGCTATATTCAGAGTTTTCTTCTCTTCATCAAATACTAACCCACCAGAGGGCACAACATGTCGAGTTTTGCTATTTTGACATGGAGACTAGCCAGTGATTGCTTAGAGCACAGGGTTTCATTAAGAAATGGAGAGATTCTTTTGAGTGAGTACTACCTACAGAATCTATTGCCTCCAACACAAAAATTCCAGGGGTTGCAAGCCGTCATAGAGAATGATGGTGGAGCAAACAACGTCACTGTGTCTCCAAGATGGGATCATCAAGGGCATGCGCACTATCTGATTGATAGTACATTATCAGCCACCTACTCTATCATGCACTCAAGTGACTATATGTGCATCTCTAATAGTATTGAGTCAATAGAAGATGAGATTGACAACTACATTGATTGTACTCCTGGTTGTAGCAAATCAACTCCAATGTGTCTTGACGTGCCCTCAGATAACAAGAAGGATGTTGATGACACAAATGTCGGGGAGGACATATGTGTGGGCAGCCAAAGCGAGGACTTATCTTCCTATGATAACTCGATTGCAGCCTTCATTGAGGAGAAAGCTAGAACGGGTAGATTGAAAAAATTACTAGCGCTCTGTGGACCTCCACGAAGGGTGGATGAGCTCCCAATCGAGTATAATTGCACAATTGCTTTTGAGCTTCCAACCACACATAGCAAGAAACGAATGATGGGTATGGAACAAAAATATGATGGTCACCTGTGGTCGCGGCCCTCACAGACAAATATGACAATTGAGTGCACTGTGCGCTTGAGCTATTGTCTTGGAAGTCTTCAATGTCTCAGGATCACTTGTCCTTACTACATAACAGAGGGAAAATACAATGATGTTTTTTTCCATGGTCACTTGGATAGAACCGTGAGCATGGGTTATCCTGCAAGTGAGGGAAACTCCAAGATAACATGTCACTATTGTCTTAATGTTGCTACTTGTGCAGCCATTTGCAAATGCATGATCTATTATGTGTTGCCACTGGATCCTACAATGGCACGTTTGGTGATCCATGTTGGGGAGCATGCTCACAGTGTTCAACATGGCACTAAGAGGGCAACCCTTGACAAGGTGCGGAGGCTTGTGAGCACGGTCCTAAAGATCGAAAAGGGAGGCCCACGAAAAATACAGATGCTAGTCGCTCGGAAGATGTTGTTTGAATCTTTAACAAAAGAAGACGAGTTGGAGGCGACAGAGGTGGACCTTAATCATTTTCTAGAAGAAATGATGCCACTTGTGCAGAATAAAGGGTAGGCTTCTGCATTATTATTTTCTTCTTACAATGTATGTCCTGCATTTGAAATAACCCTCTAATAAACACATAGGTTCAAAGGCATTGTTTCACAAGAGAGAGCCAAACAAGGTTAGGTGGTTGGTGATGGGTATGACAGCATACTTCTTTTGCAAAAACGTTGTGTCTTCCCATTTTTCCATGGAAGTAGATTTCCAGGACAAGGTGATGCCAAGGAGAAGTGCTACTTGTTTAAAATGTCCACCAAGGGACTAGCATCAGGGGTGGACTTAGTGAATTGTGTGAGGCGAATTGGGACTGGAGATTTACGACGTGCATGGGTGCACTTTGATCATACCCATAGGATTGATGGGTGGGCAACTATGTCTTGTTCAGTTTATGATCATGGGTATGTGGCAACATAATTAAAGCTTTTATTGAAATTAAATTGTTGTTAATGAACACTATACTAATGTATCAATCATGAACTAGCATGAGAGCATTACAGGTAATTGCAATATGTGAATTTAAAGAGGAAGACGAAGAGTCTCAAATCTTGTTTTGGAGAAATTTGAATTCTGTCATGGTTCAATGTGACCATGATCCACCTGACTTTGCTGGATTTATGTCCAATGAGGCAAGTGCAAATTGGATGGCAATAAGGGCTGTGTACAATGGAGGGCCTCATAACATAATGGAAGGGAGGGAGCGTTCTTGTCTTTTTCATTGGGAGCAAAGTTTGCAAAAGCATACCAAGAAATTAGTCACTGTGGATAAACAAATGCACCACATTGAATTGTGTGAAGCATGGAGGCTAGCAACGACAACTCAACTAGCCTCACTTCAGGCCTCTGCTATCCGAGATTGGTGGGCACGAAATGTAAACAAGGAACACATCAAGGTTTTGGATAGGTGGTTGAAATGGTGGGAGCAAAGAATTTCCCACTGGGGAGGAATTGAATCCATGTAAGTGTGACATTTTTTCTAGCTCATTAAGATTTGTTGCACAATGTAGCAATGGGGAGAGCTACTAATTCTATTTTTGGATTTGACTCCGTAGGCTAACAAAAGTCCTTGGGAACATGCTCAAATTCCAAGCATAAACTTATCAGAAAGTGTCCATGCTAGTTGGTTAGCAGGTGAGGGTGGAAAACGAAAGATATCACTTTATGATGCATGTGTTAGTGATGTTTTGAATGCATATATTCAATGTGCAAAGAGGTTGGGCTATACCACAGGGAGGTTTATTGGATCTGGGCCTTCTATGGAGTCTTTGTTGGCTAGTGCCAGCAAAAGGGAATCCCCAAATCCCACCTCTGTTGCATGTGCGTTGCAAGGTGTTGTAGCTGGAAGTCCTTTGTACGAGGAGTCTATAATGCAAGGTGATAGGGAGATTGTGCAAAGAAAAAAGAAGGGAGGTGGAGCAACTGTAAGTTCTCATAGACCGGGATACATGATGGAGTCAAGGCAAAGGAAAATCAGGGGCAGGCCGCGGAGTATACAGTTTGACGATGGAAAGATGGAAGAGATATGTATCCAAGAGGATGAGGAGATACCAATCAAGCCCTTTGCAAGTGGAGTAAGTGCACCAAATGCGGAAACGTCAACCCACGTAGAAGAGGTAGAAGTGGCACAGGAGGAGTGGGCTTTACGAAGGACACCACCTAACTGTGTGAGAAAGTGTTTTGGTATGGAGGGTAGAAAGAATTGCAGCAGCAAATTACAGAGTCAGCAAGTGGGGTTAGTCGTGCCATGCTTTTGGTCTGAGAGAGCCTATAAGAACAAGGCCATTGCACAATGGATATGGTTCTGTAATCATGATGTCAAGCATACAAACGCTGTGCAGAAACAAGTGATAGCATCACCAATTGTTCCATCTTTGTGGCCAGTTGATATAGGAACAAATATATCGAAGGAAGAGTGTAGCATCCTAAGACAGGCTGGTTTCAAGTTTGCCTACTTTACAGCACCACCAAGGAGGAACGAGAAGAGCAAACCTCCTATTTCTACAGAATGTGGTTCAAGCGGGAGAAGACGCAAGTGGAGACATGGAATTTCCAAAGATGCACAAAAGAGAATAGAGACAGCTGGTTGCATGGTTGTGACATTCTTGGAGGAGGTAGTGCAACTTGAGAGACAACATTTAGTATTTCGAGTCTTGACAGAGAGTTGTGATGATGTGCACATTAAAGAAGAGCCTAGGTGCACTTGTCCTGATTTTCAAAAAAGAGAATCTACCCAAAAGGCATTTCTTGCTTGCAAACATATGTATTATGTGTACATGCACATACTTGGCCTTCAACCCAAGGAGCACATGGTCATACATCAGCCTGCACTAACCCCCACTGACCTTGCCTTTGTGTTAGGGCAAACACGTAAGATATGCCCTATTATGTAGGAAGCCCAACGTAAGCATGGCTCATTCATTGTTCTGGAGGACTCATCATCATGCACTTCATTAGGGTGTGACATGTCCTTTTTGTTACATGAAGATCTTGGAACCTTTCTAGATATTGTACTCCTTTTGGGTAATGCAAAACTTTGGAATGTTATTATTTGTTGTGATTATTCAACACCATTGCCCCCTTTTATTGTGAATGGGTTAGTAATGCATGATGCGCAATATATGTTTGACATGTCATTTGTAGAAAGCATCCAAGGTTGTTTCAAAAAGCTCTAAAAATCAATTTCAATTGCAAAAGCACGAAATCAAAAGCTCACAAAAATAACACACCCTTGACGAATGGAGATAGGCGATCAGAGGTGAGAAAATTTCCTATAGCTTGATCATCATATTTTTCTTTTAACACATTTCCTCTCAAGGTTTCCATACTTGGGCGTGTAAAAAGGAGGGAGTTGAGTGTAGAGTGACCCAAGGAGAACATGGCATCGACCTCAGGTCTTGTCGACGAGGCAACACTTAATCATTTTCTAACACTCACTTTTATTTTCACTCCAACCTTCCTTTCTTTTTATTTTCGGCTAGATACTATCCCTAGGAAGACAAGGCATGAGCCTTGGGTTTGACTCATCCCCTAGGAACCTACCAGGCCTCCGTAAGATGATACTCAATTGCTTGTAGGATTTTTTTTCCTTTTTCTTTCCCTTTCTTATAGAGGGGTTAGAACCCATTTTTACACACCTCTGTAATTTTTATCTTTGGATATATTCAGAACTTGCTTTTCTTTGCTATTTTGGTAGGCTTCTCTAACTTCCTCACACTAGAGCAGGAACTCCTAGAATGGTCGCCTAGCAAGTTAGCAGAATAGGGTCACTAGAACTGCCTTCTAAAATAGGTCTTTTAATGCATGACAATGCCTACTCAGACCTCCCTCACACAGACCTAACCTAAACCTGGGACTTCATGACTTGATTGCCAGTCCTCAACAAGAAAAAATTCCCCACAAGTACACAGACACATGCAACATAAAAACAAGGTACTTGTAAAAGGAAAGAGATCACCTGGATTGGGCCACAATAAGCTTCGACACAACAAAGGCTTTCCCCTAGGTTTTGCTAAATCTGTCTAGTATAAGACTAAAACAGAAAAATATTAACTGTCTAGCATAAGACTAAATCTGTCTAGCATAAGACTAAAACATAAAAATATTAACTGCACTTGCACTAAACAAACACATGGCCCTCTTGGCCCAAAGAAATAGAACATTTTAATGCACCAAATCCATGGTTTTCTTGGTGTATACATTGCATCTTATCTGGCTAGCCAAGGTGAACCAAAGATGTCATGAGATGGATGGGCTAACCCCATCTCTTATGCCACACAACTCAAGGCTTGATCTTTGGCTTTTGTAGATCCACTACCCCAAGCCTTTCTATTGATATCTTAGAAATAAGGTATATCGCTACTTGGGTACTATGAGTTGAATGAGTGACCTCCTTGGGCTTATCTATCTCATCTCCTTGGTTATTATTCAAACCTATTGGTCATCCCAACTTTCTAGAAACTCCCCCTATAGGGAGAATCTTAGATTTATGATCATTCAACCCTTCCCTAATTGGATCATTACCTATGTCTACGATATGGCCCAAACTAGGCAGAGCTCTAAGCCTAGGCCCATCACCTAGATGCATCTTAGGCTGATGCATATTGTCAGATGAATCATTATGACATCCAGTCACATCCACTTGGAAATTCATTAAAGCATATCCACATGGAATGCTTGGCCTTTCATCTGGTGCACCAATAGTATTTTTAGGATTTTTGAGCCTCCAAACCCATCTTAAATTTCTCTTTATATGCTTGTACATTCTCGATTTACCCCATTAGTCTAATGGACTCAATGTGGGATTATTGTTATAACTAGATGGCCTCACATCCTCATGACTTCTATAGAGCATAGGTGGACCTTCAATATTCTGCATCTTCTTCATATGAGATGTCTGTACTTGCCTTTCTCTACTCTGCAATTGATTATTCACAGAGGAACCATGCTCTTGCTAAAAGGAATAGCATCTACTTGAAAGCATGATTCATCATAAATTGAAAAGGTATTTCAAGAGCCTTACTAGGAGAACAACTAGAGCCACTCATAGCATGCTTATCCACACTTGTAGACTTGATGGTTCTGTCACTAGTGCTTCCACAACTACCTCTCGTGAAAGTGTTGCAAGCCCTAATGGGACTTGCTTGGCTTGAAGTTTTTTTTACCAAGAGGCACACTATCATTGCTTATAGGACTCCCATTTCTTACTTGGAGGTTTTGGCTACCAAGATCCCCCATAGAGGTTTTCTGGGTATCAACAAATAAATTATCTCCTTGTAGAAATGGATGGATACTAGGATGCACTTGCAGTGAGTGGGAAAAACTCCAAAAGTTTTCCCAACATCTTTGAATATATTTCTCATAGTCAATTGCATGCATTTTAGCCTACCTTAGCAACTTAGGATCTCACATCCTTACTTGGATTTGTGTATCAAGCACTAGACCACTCATAAAGAGCTCACATAGCACATCCTTTGGCAACATAGTGGCTCTTCTTGGCCAAAGCCTAAGAATACCATCAAAAGTTCTAGCATATTCTTTACTAGATGTAGACGACTCTTGTCTAATCTCCATAAGCTACCCTAAAACCTCGGTCTCATAGGCACTTTCTTTTAGTATTCATCTAAAAATTTATCACACAGCTCATCGAAGGATTTAACCGACCCTCTTGGGAGGCTCCAATACCATTTCCTAGCTTCTCCCTTCAGGGTGCTAGAAAATCCAAGCATTTTCACCTTTTTTGGTGTAGGAAGGTTAATGTCATCCTTGCTATCCCTTTTTGCTAACTCATAAAGGGGTCTAGGGAGGCCTATGTTATGCAATAGGGAGTCTACCCCATCAGCTACTGATGATGTTTTAATAATTCTATCCTCATTTGCTACCATTTCTCTAGAATTAGAGATAGGTCCCAATAGAATCTTTCTCTCTGGCAGGGGCTTCCCACATATATAGATATCATCCAATGCTTTACGGATTTGCAAAATTGTGCTTTGGTACCCAACTGCATTAGGCCCTAGGATCAGATGTATATCTCACTCATCAGCATGTATTACTCCAACCAATGGCATCACAGTCTTTTCATCTAAAAACTTAACATTATTGAAGATCATAAATGAGTATGCCTTCCTAGCCTCACTTTTACTCCCTAATCTTTCCTCTTACTCCCATGGATTATTACTCAAGATTACTCCATGGATACTTCCCCATAACGACCCAAACTCAAGCATATCACTTTCTGGGCAAAGAATAAAGTAATCGATCACGCGCCTAACTAAAAATCCCACAAAACCATTTAGAATGGACAAAGTATCTTTTGGGTTATGGGGATTCCTTGGATTGGTCATCATGCTCATTATTGAAATTGTAATCAGTCAATTTTAACATCCACTGCTTCAAGGCATTCTCGATTATAGAATAAGGCCAATAGGTCCCTTATACGACCCCCTTATACGACCAAGATTTGAAAACTGCCACTTGTAGGTAGCTCCAGTAAACACATTACCTATCGGGACCTAAAATCAGCCCGACACTCAAGGGACACACTCTCCTAGTTGCTAATGTAGATATTGCATTTGTAGTGAAATGTAGTCCAATGATTGCCTTTCCTTCCTCCTCAGAGGGAGATCCCACACATCTTGGTGTAGTACACCAACGTGATACAAATACAAGGGAGGCACCCCTTCGGCTAAATGTTGTGGCCCCACTATAACTCTCCTACACCGAGGGGATTGGCCCCAAGATGCGTTGCTCTAACATGAAGCACATACGAACACACTCCGCTCTTATGTATTTCAAACATTCCAAGATATTTTGTGTTCCCTTACCAATCTTGCCCCAAAGATTTGATCGTCTAGCCTACAGCTTGGGTTTCCTCACAACTCAACGTAGGCCATGTATATCAGAAACCAATTGCAATGCATCTAGGAGTTACCATGTGATATTCACAATGAAATTGTGAATGACACACCTTGTGCTTAAACATTTTATGATAAAAAACCAGCAACATGAGGTGCAAAGATAATCCTTTAATGATTTCCAAGCTACTTGTAATTGTGGCATTGCTAGAGACTAGCACCGAGTTTCCTCGTGCTACTAATCTCTCTTAAATTTAAATGGTGATCAGCCTATACGCTATGCATAATCAAATGAATCAAAAAGCCCTTGAAATCCTTAACATTTCCCCGAAATTGTCTAGGAAAGAGAAAAAGCTTAAGGTTGAGGATGCAACTCACCTTTACTCTACAAGGGGTGCCACCCAGCAGGAGTCTTTCTTGAGTGAAAAAAATCAGGAGGTGTTGGAAACTGAAGACGAAGTTTACAAGAGGAAAGCCGCATCACTTGCTCCCGTCAACAGCGAGAGGATGGGCAAAGTGTATGGGCAGATACTTGTGAATGTTTCTGCGGAACCTGAGGAGGAATATCTTAGTATATCTCCCGAGGACAAGCCCATGTTGGAAAAAAGGGATGTCCAACTATCTGACTCCGTTGTTTTTTGTTGCATAAGGTAAGGCTTATATATATATATATATATATATATATATATATATATATATATATATATATATATATATATATATATATATATATATATATATATATATATATATTTTGCGTAAGTAAAGTCTTATAGGTTCAAGTATATTTTCGATATAATTTGTATTGAATAGCTTTTGCTATTGACTGCAGGGCATTGGTCTCCTCTATCACTCTCGATATCCGTAGAACCATATATATTGTTGATCCACTTCTCTCTGTGGAACTATTTGCAAAATCTGGTTCTAATATTTCACCATTTTTTCGTAGCTTCGATAGTGTGACAAATTACCACATCTTTTTCCCTTATGTAGAAATGTATTTTTCTTTTTCTGTAGAGGAAAATTTATTTTCATTTGCTTTCACCCTTCTACTCACCTCTTTTATGAATTTGTAGAGGGCATTGGAGTCTCATCTACATTAATTGTCTTACAAGAGAAATTATCTTTATGAACTCTCTCAACGGTGTTCATGGTCAAGCACGAATGTATGTTGAAAGAAAATTACTTACTTTGATTTTATTTACAAAAAATATTTTGAACTTACAAAGCTTCCTTTTGCAGTGCTAGTAGACTTGTTTCTACGTTTTTGGATACTACATATGAGGATCTTGTTGATCCTCAAAGGCCTTATACGTTTCTTCTATAAGAAGTTCCATTGCAAAGCGATGCGCATTCTTGTGGATGGAGAGTTATCTCAAATATTTGCAGAACAGTGGATTCAAAGTTGTTACAAATAGAAGAAGTGAATGTAAGTTAATTTCATTTTATGTTTGTGTAACCCTTATCATGATTTCTTTTCACTAACTTATAACATTTATTCTTACCGTGTAGAGACTATCCTGATTCATATGTTTGGTGGATAAGGGAGAGATGCATTGAGCTGATTCTGGACAAGGCAATCACACCATATGATCCTGACTCCCCTCTTCCTTCCAAAACTTCAATGGCCAAGGGCACAAGCAAAGGAAAGGGCAAGGGAAAGGGTAAGGACAATGGCAATGGTAAGGGCAAGGGCAAGGGCAAAGGCAATGGGACCACTACTGCAGAGTCTAAAAAAAAAGGAATGCCAATGCTTTCTCCTCTGAAATTTGATCCATCCCCTCTTAAGCCCCAAGAAAAGAGACTACCTGTAAAGGTGAAATTCTTTCAACAATCAAAGAAAGGCCCTGTGAGAAAAAATATCTTTGAAGAAATAGATAAAGAATCAAAATAGCAAACATAAGCATACACGAGCCTTATTATTTTGGCTTTGTACATTTATATGAAAATTTTGTACCTCATGGTGTAATGAAAATTTTCACTTATAAATCGAATGTAATGTACATTTTATTTATATACATTTGAAAGGCAACTTGCTTCATGATAGCTTATGAGTTCCCACTAAAAAATATCTTAAGGACAGTCTATTAAGATAAATTCCTGCAAAAGTTTCATTCTCAAGGCTCAAAACTCACAATTGTGGGAGACAAACAACTCGTACAAGAGAAAGAGCGTTCGGCTCTTTTACCAATTGTTACGCCATTCACTTTGAACTTATATCTAGGGGATGTATTGTCTAGCAATTCCAAGGTATCCCTCACATCTTTCAGATTCCAATTGGAAGTAACATTCACCTTCTTTACTTCTTCATGCGGCAAAACGTGCACTGCAAGTTTATATGGTGTGCAATCTGTATCGGAATCCAAGGGAACCCAAATACCCAATCTTAGTTTGTATCTCCTGTAATCAAAGCCCAAAGCAAGAGTTTGGCGAGGGATACTGTAAGCCAAAGCCAAGGATTGAGGGCATGCACTGCACCTCAAGATATCACCCTTATGGTCGCACTCTCTAGATTTCCAATGCGTCCCTATAGTGTTGTCCAAATCCTCTTCCGAAAAGTTTCTACTTAGCCAGGATACCTTCGTTCTTTGTAAATTTGCTGTTTTGAAGCAAGCCACGAAGATATGGAGGCACCTCCAAAAAATGTCGCATTAAGAAGCACAAAAGATACATCCAAGGGTATCAATGAAGATGATCCCTCTTGAAGGCTAGATGATTTTGAAAGTGATCCATGGATAAGGACTCATCTACAAATGTCTTGGGAGGATTTTGAAAGAAATGAAGGCAACACATCCTTTCTAGCAAAACAAGGTATCTGCTAGATAAACATAGGGCATGAAAATATAGGACATCTAACTGTTGGGAATCAATGTTCACATTGACATTCATACAAAGCTTTGGAATGGCCTTTTGATTGTTATGGGAATGTCTATGCATATATGCTAGATACCAAGAAAAATGGGATGTCAATCTCATTGACGGATCTAAAGATTGTGAATATTGGTGAGAAAAATGAAGGTAATTTTGGTATGCTTGACTAGCAGTTGTCCAGTCCCCCTGGAATTAATGGCCAATTAATCTGTGGTCCCATGAGAGAATCAGTTGAGGGCTGAAATACATTTGGCAAAACGAAGGCATTGCTGGATCCTTCAAAGGCAATGGAACAAATTGTGCTCGAATTATACCCAATTTTGCAGTAAAGTTCTATAGCTATGAGCAAGCTTCAAGTGCAATTCTATGGCTATACAGAAGACAAACCGGATAGGACAATGCTGAATTCACGCCAGTTTTGCAACTGGAAACTGGTGCATGTGCGGGTATAATTGCTATGTCTGCTACATATCCAATGGACATGGTGCGGGGCAGGCTGACAATCCAGAGGATTCACCTGCACGCTATAGAGGAATGTTCCATGTTGCATCAACTATTGTAAAAGAAGAGGGGGCGAGGGCTTTGTAAAAAGGTTGGCTACCATCAGTTATTGGAGTGATACCTTATGTGGGATTGAATTTTGCTATTTATGAGTCTCTCAAGGACTACATTGTGAAAAAGAATCAAGCCTTGTCAGGAGAAATTTCAGAGTTAAGCGTGCTGACAAAGCTTGGGTGTGGAGCTACATCTGGTACAGTCTATTGCATATCCTTTAGATGTGGTACGTAGAAGGATGCAAATGGTAGGATGGAGAGATGCTTCAGCTGTCATAACAGCAGATGGTCAGTTGAAAGCTCCTGTGCAATACACTAGCATGATAGATGTATTCAAGCAGACAGTTAAGAACGAGGGGTTTGGTGCATTATACAAGGGTTTGCTTCCTAATTCTGTCAAGGTGGTCCCTTCACTTGCACTTGCTTTTGTGACGTATGAAGTGGTGAAAGATCTTCTCGGTGTAGAATTTCGAATCTCCGATTAGGTCTCTAAACTTGTGAAAGCTAGATTTTAGGCTCGAAATGTGCCTAAAAATAGGAGAAAAATGTGGAAATGCGGGGAAAAATACCGGATCTCGAAGGTGGCGGCTCGATCTAGGACGATTTTAAGCGTCAAGCAGTCAATGGGCGCCCAAGTGACACGTCCAGATTTTTAGTAATTTTTCTGTCAGTTGGGACGGGATGTGGGAGCTGCACGCCTATCCGGGATGCCGAGACGGACGCCCAGAATTTTACAGCACGTCAATCGGAGCTTGGACGAGGAAGATAGCCAAAAACCGGCTGGGACACCCAAGAGAGTGGCCAAATTGGAGAAATGAAAAGGCATGACTAGTGGGGGGGTGCCCTTTGGCTTCTCCACCCCCAATTTTTTCGTGGAGGACAAGGAAGTGCTGCGAACGGATCAGGCCGAAAAAAAACGGTGCCCCCACCCCAAAATCAAGATCAGAGCTTCAATGGAAGCTATGAATCCAAGCACAACAGGGTGTTGCTCTCCTTCCGCGCTCCGCATCGCTGCCCCTCGTGCGAGATATGGTGGCCCGGATCGAAACCTGCAATTTCAGTCTTTCTCTCTCCTCCTCCTCTCTCCTCTTGAACCCCGTTCGTGCATAGAAGAATAGAATGGAAATGGACGGCCGGATGGATGCCGATTCTTGATGAGATTGAAGGGCAGTGTCAAATCATTGTAGATTGCTGATTCCAAGCGGAATTCATGGCTCGAAATCAGTCGTGGGACGCACCAAATTAAATACAAAAACCCGCAAATCACGGTAATAGTAGTTTTTATAAAGAATATGGTCTTTGGATGCAAGTTTGGTTTATGAAAATGTGTTCATATGGAATGAGATTTGAGTATATCATTGTTTGAGTTGTTTTCTATCCGTCTATCACTCAAAAATCAGAAATACATGTGTCAGATGGCGGAAAACGGTAAACTGAAACACGTAAAATGCTAAAAAACAAAGTAAAATGGGGTTTTTTGGGGAGAAAAATGATGAAATAATTAATCCACATCAACTAAAATTTTATTTTTGCTGAAAGGAACTAAGGTCAACAGCCCCTAAATTGATCTCAATTTTCAGTAATTAAAAAATGAAGGGAAATGGGAAAAATAGCAAGAAAATAGGGAAAAACCCTTTAAAAATAGGGAAAAATACATTTCGGGCTTCGAAAAAATAATGATAAATAAGAGCAATGTTAGTGGATGCATAGCAAGGCTGGGGCATGAGGATTTGCTTCAGATCAGCCCTACTTTCGTGGTTTAGTGCATTTTTCCCGTTTTTATACACAAAATAATGGCAAAATGCCGTATAAAGGTATGCAATGATGCAATATTTAAACGGGGGAGGGTAGGGTAGTTGAAATATGTCTAAATTCCGTGTGAGATGATGGAAAAGTTGATGATTTCTATGCATAGCATTTAGGACGGAAAATAATTAAAATTAAGAGCCTAGTAGCACGAGGATCACCTCGGTGCTAGGCCCATGCAACGAAACACGAACGCTAGAGAAAGGAAACCATTAAAAGAATGTTTTTACACTTGTGCACGATACTGTTTTGCTAAATGTTTGAGCACTAGTCATCCACCAAATTCATAGAGCATGAAAAGAATTTAAAGGTATCAGAGACCAGCTCCTGGACATGCATTGCAATTGGTTTATTAGGACATGACCTACGTTGAGAGGAAGTGAGGTGCCCATGCTGTAGATAGACGCGGGTCCCAAAGGGGAAAGCAAGCGAGGAAGAAATGGTACACTCCTGGACACGCTTATTTGGTACCTTGAGCGACTTTTGTGCGATGTGTCTATTTGTTGAGCGACGCACTGAGGGGCCAATCCCCAAAGTGTAGGAGAGTCGCAGAGGGTTGACGGCATTCAGCCGTAGGAGGAACCCCATGTGTATGTGATTCGAGCCTTTTGGCTATGTGAAAGGGACTCCCTCTGAGGAGTAATATTGGGTTAGGATCAGTTGGACTACAACGTATTACAAACGCAATGTTTAGGAAGGCAGATATTTTGATAGACGCTCCTGGCCGCGAGGCCGAGGGGTTGTCTTGTGCGTAGTGACGAGGCCTGGCTAGTGCATGAGCCAGTGCCGGCCCGTTTTTAGGTCCATCAACTTGGAAGAAAAGTGGTGGCATGTCAATAGGGTTGTGTATGGGTGCAACATTGATGTCTGTAAAGCTTGTTACAAATGGGCCCTTGATTTGAATGAGTATGCATGCAAAAGTTTGAAATACAACCATCCAGAGATAGAGGTGTGCAATGAAGCTGCTGAGGACTTTCTCACTTTGCTAAGGGAATGAAAATAGCTGTGTGAGAAGTATTGCCAGGATGAGGATGTTGAAGATAAAAGGCCCGTAGGCGGCGGTGTTCACTCTCTATAGTCAGTTCATCAAATGATGAGAGTGATAATTCAGATATTGAGCGTGGTGAGTTTGAAGTTGAAAAGATAATTGGCATTCGACATGTGAATCTGTCAAGCTCAAATAAGTCTGGAATTCAAATGAAGATTAAATGGAAGGGCCAGTAGAGAGAGATTCTGAAGCTAGCAAGGTTCCAACAGACAGATGGTTAGAAAGTGCAGTTGGCAAAGGCTTGGGTAATTCAAAGGTTGTATCTGATAAGAGATCAGAGACTGGTAATGAGAGAAGGTCAGAACACCCAGTTGGATTGGATAGTAGATCAGACAGTGGGGTTCAGATAGAAGATCAGAGACGATTGCTCCTGTAGAAAGTGATGAAAGAAAACCTTCCAGGATTCCCTTGTGCATACAGGCAGCATTGATTCTGTCAAGCGCAAGAATTGCTTCCTCCACTCCCATCATCAGGACCATCATCAGAACTGCAATGCTGTGGGAGGTGCTTTCCCCTGAATTGTCTCATACAAGAATACACTTGCTTGGGCAGCAATCCAGATCAAGAAGACATTGTCTCCCCATGGCACTCCTCGTTCATAGAAACACATAAAATTTGAAGGCGTTGCAGGGTTGTAGATTGCATCTCTATCCTTGAAAAATCATCCATGCTAATACAGCATGAGCCCAGAATGTAGCCTACAGGAATGCATGGAAAACTGGAAGACATTGTGCCTTCCTCTCATAGCTATAATGTCTATGAATGAATTGAGTTGATTACCAGCTTATAGACATATTTGAGAGCAGATTTGTGAGCCTCCTTAAGGACAATGATGGAAGTAAGGATGTATTACAGAGAGCAATAGCTGCCAGGTGCAGAACAACCCATGGTCATCCCCAGGCCTATCGGGGTTGAGAGGCATACTGATAGACCTAGATTGTTGCATATTGATGGACAAAACATGCCTAGAGGGATGGATGGCCCAGTTTTGCCATGCCTGCAGGGCAATAATGTTTTACAGAGAATGGAAGCCCCGGTTTACTGCACCCTGAAGGTGCGGACATTCTACGCCCCCAAGGCCCTGGTATACTGCATCCCGAAAGGGATCTCACTTTAAGGATGATTGATGGTGCTGTTATGCTTCACCCTGAGGATGGCAAATGTTTGCAGAGAAGTGAAGGCCCTGATGTGCTTCACCCTGAAAATGTCAATGCTCTTAGGAGGATCGATGGTCACGGAATAATATGACCTGGTATGCCACAACCCGAAGATGATACTCTGAGGAGAATGGAAGGGACTGGGATTCCTGGTCCTAAACTTGATGATGTATTTAGAAGAGTACAAGGCCTCAGTGTTAACACAGATCGTGGTAATGATTTTAGGCGGATGGAAGGGCCTGGTATGCAAAAGTCAGATGGCAACAATTTTGATAGCCAAAGTATTGTACAATACGACTTTGGGCAACACCTAGGCTATGTACCTTGTCATGAGGGTGGATCATACTCCAATGGATTTGATCAGCAATATGGCTATCATGGGTAGCATGATTATGGCCATTATGGATAGCATGATTACACTTATAAGAACTCCTATATGCAGCAACACAGTTCTTATGCAAGTCATGATCATGGACATGTATATGGTAGCTCATACAACATTGGTCAGCATCATGCATATGGAGATTCTTACGCCATACCATATGGGCAGCTGCCTCGTGGAGACCTTGATGCAATGCAGGAGTCGCAAGCAAGTGATTATGACTGACATCATGCCGATACCTATGCTCATGTACTTGCCAATCATCATACTTATGGTCTGCCTAGGATGCAAGGACACTATTGTAGTCATGTTGAACAATCATCATGCAATCTTGGGCAGCATGTTTATGGGCAACAATATGACCAAAGTGTTGGTAGTAGGCAACAGCAAATAGATGTATTTGGGCAGTAGCATGAACATTTTTGTGACATGCATTCTCGTAGAGATTATAGACAGCATGACCAATGCTGTGGGATCAATGATCAAAGGCAGCATGCTTATGACGGTTATGCATGTGATGCGCAGCAGGGCTATTATCACCACATGCAGTATGGACAGCATGAGTATCATTATGAGTAGCAGCCACATTGCTACGACCATCCATATGGACAGCATGAGCATTATGGTCATGAGCATGGACAGCCATCTGTTGTACATGAGCAGCAAGAGGACTATGAGCAGCATGTCAGAACTATTACTAAGCTGACCGATGGTGATGAGCAAGTGTGTAAATTGCTATCTAAGACTAAACGCATTAGACACCTTACTAGTCATACGATACGGGAATCGCATGTTGCGGGCTTATGCTATCGATGTGCTAAGCCAATATCTTGTAATCATCAAGCCACGTGCAGGGCAAAGACTGCCAAAATACTCTTGGTATTAGAGTATTATGATGCAAAGGATGGAGAAGATCTTGTCGAAGACCATTTTGGTATGGGTCCACAACTAGAACTTCAGTTTAAGAAAGAAGATCATGGGTAGCATGTGGATTTGGATGATCATGACCCCATGCAGGAGCCCCTTCAGTCCACAGACCTGTAGTTTGAATGCTTGGAGATCACTAACAATGCAAGGTCCATGAATATTTAGCACTTATGGGCTGATATAGTCCATGCAATGGTGACTTCAGCCTCATATGCTTCAGTCATACAGAGCATGGTGATGCCTGAGAGGCTTATGGAAGAGCTAGCGAATACCACCATGCTGATCATGCTTCCAGTTGGACTTGACTTTGACCTTATGGAAGCTGATCCAATGCATGGCAGCGATACCACTTTTCCTTTTGATCTGGGTGGCTACAAGCTGACCTTGACCCTTTGCATAGACTAGTACTACTCTTGAATATTAGGCAATCTTTTACTGGGTCTATGCCAAGAAACCCCCCCCCCCCCCCCAACTATCTTTTGCCACTTGTAATGCTGTACAGAGTAGTACTCTGCAGCCCACTACTTGGCTATACCAATAAGTCTGATATTTGTTTTTGAGGACAAAAACTTCATTCTGAGTGGGGATGGATTGTAATGGAGGGGAAATACTTAGGTCAAGTTGACCTAAGTATAAAAGGTGTAAGGCACACTGCATAGGTACCACTTGGATGAATATACATCTGTCCTTTCACCTTCTTCCCTGTCCTTCCATGGCTACCAGCCATTTCTCTCTCCTCTTCTTGATCTTCTTCTTTTGCTAGTCTTTCTCTCTCTTCTTCTTTCATCTTCTTCCTCTTTCTCTCTCCTCTCTGCAGTCTCTCCCTTCTCTCCTTCTCTCTCCTAGGTCTCCTTCATTACAGAGGGCGGGAAAGAAAGAGAGGGGAGGGGCAGAGAAAAATAGAGAGAGAGAGAGAGAGAGGGAGAGAAATAAGGAGAGAGAGGGAGGGAGGGAGGGAGAAGGAGGGGCGAAGAGAGAGAGAGAATGAGAGAAGGAGAGAGAAGCCAAGAGAAAGGGATGGGGGTAGAGAAACAAATAGGTAGAGAGGAGAGGGAGAAATAAAAATACATGGATAGAGGTAGGGAGAGAAAGAAATAGAAACAAATATATATATAAGGGGGAGAGAGAAAAAGAAAATAGAGGGAGGTAGAGGGAGAAAAGTAGAGAGGGGAGAGAGAAAAATAGAAAGAGAGAGAGGGGGAAGAGAGAAAAATAGAGAGATGGAGGGGTGGAGAGAAAGGAATAGAAACAAAGAGATGGGGAGATAGAAATAGAAATGTAGAGGAGAGAGAAAATAAAGAAATAGAGAGACAAGAAACAAATGTTAAAAATAAAAATAAAAATAAAAAAGATGGGGGAGAGGGAGGGGGAGGGGGAGGGGGAGGGGGAGAAAAACAAAGAGATAGGTGGAGAGACAGAGAAATAAAAATGCGAGGAAAGAGGGGAGAAGAGAGAGATAAAGAGAGGAAGGGAGAGAGAAAATAGAGAGAGAGGGGAGGAAAACAGAGAGAGAGAGAGAGGGTGAAATAAAGATGCAAAGGGAGGGAGAGGGGAGAGAGAAAATAGAGAAAGGGAGAGAAAAATAAAAAGAGGGGGAGGAAGAGAGAGAAAAATAGAGAGATGGTGTAGAAACAAAGAGATAGAAGGGAAGAAATAAAGATGCAAAGTGAAATAGAGGAGGAAAGAGAATAAAACTATAGAGTGGAGAGAGAAAAATAAAGAAATAGAGGGAGAGAGGGAAAGAAATAAAAACAAAGACAAACAAAAATAAAAATAAAAAATATAGAAAGAGAAACAAAGAAAGAGAGGGGAAGAGAGAGATCAAGAGCAAGAGGGGGGAGAGAAACAAAGAGAGAGAGTGGGGGGAAAAATAAATATGTGAAGGGAGAGAGAAGTGTATTGTCCGCCATGACATAGAGAAGATGGACAATGATGAGGGATGAGAAGATCTAGATCGAGAGGCATATCTCAATCAGCATATCCCATGTTTGTACACTCAAGGCAAGTTTGCAATTTGAAGAAAATATCACTTTCTATAGACTTGTCTATAGACAAGCAACATTGTCTATAGACAATGTGTGACACTTCATTGAATTTTAATAGAAAATCATCAATCAAGCAATCTTAGATTTTGAGTTAACAAAGAGTAAAGTGTGTATCATTCATACTTTGCAATCAAACTCTAGTTAAAATGAATTTCAATAATATTAAATGTCCTATGAGAGATGGAATTTAGATCCTAAAAAGTGACAAAAATGTGCTAAAATATTTTACTCAAAGGTGGGAATTGAACCTCGTTGGAAGCAGCAAAGATGGATTTGCCAATTTTTACAAGCCATGAAAGATGAGATTTGAAAGCGGTTTTGAAGAGCAGTTTCAGATTTTTCATAATTTTTCGAGGTGCCTAGTCAAACTAGTGCAAGTGGCCAATAGTGCACGGGACCTCGAGTCATGCAGGCACAAATTTCTAGAACTCGATTTGGAGGTACGACGGTCGAAATGTGGGAGGCCAATCGAACAAAGGCAAAATGGCCAAAAATTTTAGACTTGGGCATGGGCCCTTTGGGGGGGCCAAAGGTCCCCCTAAATTTTTCGTTTTGGGGCGAGAGGGGGGGCATTTTTTGAAATGGCGTGATGAGATGCTGCTGCCCCCCCATATGGTGACGATTCTTGGAAGGAGGGCATTGCAGGCCTGCAAACAACTGATGCAACAAATCTCAACCATGAACTTCACCATTTTCTCACCTCTAATCGTCAATCTCCATTCGTGAAATGGCTACCCGGATACAAAGATTAAAACTTAGTATTTTTCTCTCCTCCTCTCTCCTCTAAGAGGCTGATCACAAGCAAAGAATCAAGAAGAAAGGCGGATAAAGAATGCTTGTTCGACATGGACCAGATTGCCACAAGATCAAAAGGATGCTGAGAGGCGATGTCCAGTACTATTGGGGAATTGATTATGTTGGCTACCCCGAAACCATGTTTAATAACATGCAACATGCAAATAAGCGATATGCTCATTTTTTACAAAGAAAATTTCGTTGTTTTGATGTTTGATGAATTAAATGATATGCGCATGGAAAGAGAACTTGTATGAATCATGTTTGAAGTATGTTTGAGGGCTGCACATGATAAAATGTAGAACCTGTAGTCATACATGGTTGTAATAAATAATTAAAAACCCTAAATGCATCTTTTAAGAGGGAAAATGTGTAATGAAAGAAGCTAAGAGGAGAGAGAAGGAGAGCTAAGGAGAGAGAAAGAGGACAAGAAGAAAAAGGAAGAAGACTAGAAGAAGAGAGAGAAAGAGAGAAAAGAGGAGAAAGGAGGAAGCCATGGAAGCTGGAGATGAAGGTGAAGAGTAAGATCTTGATAATAACTGGTTACCCTAATCTGGGGCTCTTACACCTTAAATACCTTGGTCAGTGTGACGGGGTGTCTAAACCCTAGTCGGTGTGTATCCCGCTTGTTACAATCCATCCCCACTTGAAAGGTTTTTGCCCTAAAAAACAAGGTGAAATAGAGGGGAGTGATGGGTGGGCTAAGGGAGGGTTGCAAAGTACTACTCAGAGCCCTTTGATAATGAAGATTAGGTGTGGAGAGACTAGGGACAGCATGCAATCCGGAACCGGTTTGCTGAAGTAAACAAGTCATAACTTTTGATAGGCTTCTCCAAATAGTGCGCACCATATGTCGAAACAGAGCTTATGATGAGTACTTTCAGCCTATGTAGAATGCACATGCATGTGATTTGAGTAAGTACAAAACTGTTCTAAAAAAGTGTGCAGTCTACGGGCAAAAGGTGGGCAAGTTGGGGCATGACCGGCTAGGGCAAAAGGTGGGCAAGTTGGGGCATGACCGGCTAGTCTTCTAGCCGTTGGGGTTCACAGAGGTAGGGAAATTCATTGAGGATGGTTGTTGGGTGCCAAGAGGATTCTTCAAAGGGTAGGCCTTGCCATCTGATGAGGTATTCTTTGATGGATCGGGATCATAAGTGCTTATCTCACTGCCCAATGATTGCTTCAGGGACATATTGAGTAATGCCCTCTTCATCCATTGGGGGAAGTTCTTCCACATAGTCCACTAAGGAGCCTACAAAGGGTTTCAGCTAGCTGACATGAAACACATTGTGGATTTTGGTGGTAGGGGGGAGTTCTAAGCGGTAGGCCAAGTTGCCAACTCTCTTCAGGATTCGGTATGGGCCATAAAAGCAATGGGCTAGCTTGTTACTGCTGCCCTCTTTGAGAGTTGAGTAGCAGGACTTAGGCACTTTCAAAAGGACAAATTCCCCCTCTTGGAATTCCAAATGCCTTCGTTTTTCATCAGCATAGAGTTTCATTTGTGTTTGGACCTTCTGAAGATTCATTTTGCATTGCTGAAGTAAAGCTTGCATGCGATCCAATTCAGCTTGACTCTAAGGGTTGATCTTATCAGTAAACAAGACTATAGGAAGGGGAACCTTATACCCGTATAAGGCCTCAAAAGGGGAAACTCCAATGCTAGAGTGTGTGGAGTTATTATATGCAAACTCAGCCAAGTGAAGCCACGCATCCCAACTGTGGTGTACATCATGTCAAAAGTGCCTCAAATATGTCTCAAGCCATTTGTTCACTCTCTCAGTTTGGCCATCACTCTAAGGGTGGTACGCAGTGGATGGAGCAAGCTTGGTCCCCATGGAGGTGAAAATTATCTACCAGAAGTTGCTCATAAACTTTGCATCCCAATCATGTACTATGACTTGTGGTAAGCCATGCAGCTTGAAGACATTTTCCATAAACTGAGTGGCCACCTGAGGGGCAATATATTGGACCTTTGTGGGGATAAAGTGGGTAGCTTTGGTGAGGCGATCAACTACCACATAGATATTGTTCCACTCTTTCTTAGTCACAAAAAGGCCAATGATAAAGTCCATTGTGATGTGAGTCCATTTCCCTTCAGGGATAGGGAGAGGCTGCAAGAGGCCAGCGGGCCTGAGTGTACTATCCTTGTTCTATTGGCATGGAATACATTTGGTTACAAAGTCCTTGACGTCCCTCCATAAGCCTTTCCAATGAAAGCTCTTGGCAATCTTGTCATACGTTTTGAAAACACCCACATGACCAGTAGTGGGGCAAGAATGCATTTCTTCCATGATCTTCTGCGTGAAGGGGGAAGTGTGTGGGATGACAATCTTGCCATGGGACCAAATAAGGCCATGCTTGAGCTGATATTGGGAGTTTTCAACCATAGCCCCATGCTATAATTTCTGAAATGTGTGGTTGAAATGATCATCTAACAAGTAAGCTCCTTGGAGCTCTTCAACCCAATCACTGTGCAATTCTGAGATAGAGGACACTCTGCATGCCCACATTCGAGAGAGAGAATCAGCCACAATATTATCCTTGCCCCGTGTGTGTGAAATGTCGAAGTCATAGTTTTTTAAGGTTTCCACCCATCGCTTTTGCTTAGGAGTCAAAGTAGATTGATTCAAGAAGTATTGGAGGACTCGGTGATCACTTTTCACTTGGAAGCGGCTGCCGTACAAATAGTGGTAACATTTCTTGATGGCATGAAGGATGGCCAACATCTCTTGGTCATATACATTCATTTGCATCTCCTTCTCATCAAGCTTGTAGCTTTCAAATGCAATCACACCATGCTCTTGCAACAAGACTACACCAATACCCTGGTCACTAGCATCACAATGAATGGTAAATAGCTTAGAGAAGTCAGGGCAAACAAGGATGGGGGCTGAAGTAAGCGCATCCTTTAATTGTTTGAAGCTATGATCCGCAGTGGCATCCCAAAAGAATGACTCTTTTTTCAAGCAATTAGTTAAAGGTGCTGCAATGGTGGCATAATGCTTAATGAAGAGTCTGTAGAATGAAGAGAGACCAAGGAATCCATGCAAAGAAGTGGTGGTGGAAGGAGTGGGCCAATCTTTAACACATTGCACCTTTTTCGAGTCAGCTTGTATACCATTTTTGCTCACAATGTGTCCCAAGTACTCCACAGATGTCTACATGAATATGCATTTTCTCTCCTTAGCAAAGAGTCGATGCTCTCTCAATATGTCAAACACCCTCCAAACATGTGTCAAGTGCTCCATAGATGACTTGTTGTAAATGAGGATGTCATCAAAGAAAACAAGCATGAACTTGAACAGAAAGGCCTGTAGGATTTTGTTCATGAGGCTTTGAAAGGTGGCAGGGGCATTAGTCAACCCAAAAGGCATCACAAGAAAATGGTAAAGTCCACGATCAATCCTGAAGACCATTTTGACCTCATCTCCTGCCCGCATACGAATCTGATGGTAGCCAGAGCACAAGTCAATCTTAGTGAAAAAACATACCCCTTTTAACTCATCTAGCAAATCATCAATCCATGGTATGGGGTAGCGGTTCTTCACTGTAATTTTTTTCAAATCTATGTAGTCAATGCACATGCGAAAAGAGCCATCTTTCTTTTTGACTAAGAGGACAGGGGATGCATAGGGGGAAGAACTCAGTTCAATGAAACCCATCTCCAACAACTCCTTGATTTGCTTTGCAACCTCCTCACGCTCACACTTGGAGAGTCTATAGGGGGGTTTGTTCATTGGCTTGGAATGGGGCTCTAGGTCAAGTAGGTCGTCCACTTGTCTCTTGGGAGGGAGGGATGTAGACATCTAAAATAAGTCATTGTATTCCTCAAGTAAGGCCTGCAAGGCAGAGTCATGAGATACTACGAAGGGCTGATCAGAAGTGTCTTATTTAATTGCAAAACAAAGATTTGTGAGCATTTCTTAAACTCCCGTAAAGCTGAGAGAAGTCCATAGCAATTTTTCCCAATTGTTTCAGCCAATCATAGCCCAAGACAACATCAATGGGGCCCATATCTAGGGCAATCATATCAACCAATGCCACATGATTTTCAGCCAGGCATAAGGGAACTGCGGGACATACATGTGTGCTGATTTCTTCTTTGCCATTTGCTACTTGGACCTTCAAGGGGTGGTGTAATGCCATAGGGGTACATTTCAACCTATCAATGGCTAATTTATTGACAAAACTGTGAGTGCTTCCACTATCCATAAGGATAAAAACATGCTTTCCATTGATACTGCCTTGAATATGAAGGGTACTAGGGCTGTGGGAACCCATCCAAGCATCCAAGGAGATCGAGCAAAGGGAAGTGGGAGGTGGGTGGGATGTTAAATCAAGTATTTGTGAGGGAGCAATGCCCGGGTCAAAGGGAAACCCATCCTCCGAGTCATAGAACTGCTCATGATCAACATCCTCCGTGGGCTCATCCTGGTCAACGGCCAAGTCATCCTCTGTGGGCTCAGCCTGGTCAATGGCCAGGTCATCCTCCTCATTGTGCCAATCTTCCATGACATACATGCTATGAACTTTGACCTTAGCTGTCTTGTACGGGCATTTGGAGGCATGATCAGCAATGTACTTATCTCCACACTTAAAGCATAGGCCTTTTTCTTTCCATTCCTTCACAACATTTGGGGAGATGAACCGTTGACTACTGGATCCATGGGAAGGTGATGCAGTGGACTATTTATTTTCAGCATACCTATTTTCAGCAGTAGACCCCGATGCTGTCCCAAAAGTGCCCATTTTCTTTCAGCATAGAAGGCAGGGTAAGTGGGTACTTTGGGGTTGTTACTAGGCATAGAAGTGCCTCGAAAACTGCCTTCATATGGGGCTGATCGTGAAGGAATGTGGGGAGGTCCAACACCTTGCTGAAAATGCTCATTCTTACGGTACTTTCTTGCATATCTCTTAGCTAATTCGATTGCATCAAACAGTGTAGTGGGTTTTTGGGCTATGACATCAGCCGATAGACTCGGTTCCAACCCATAGATGTACTTGTGCAATTTATCATCGTCACTGATGCTTTCCACATACATGGTCAAGTTCATGAACTAATTTGTGTAGTCACGTACAGTGAGGTTACGTTGGTCAAGAGTGTACCATCGTCTTGCCAACCGTTCTTTTTCCACAGGGGACACAAAAACTTGGACCATATGCATTTTGAAATCTTCCCAATCAATGAACTATTGATTCTCCCGATTGATATAGCGCCACCAAGTGTGGGAAAAACCTTCCAAATGGAGAGAAGCAAAAAGTATTTTCTAATCATCAGTGTGGGGGTAGATGTTGAAGTAGGACTCCAACTTGGACGTCCATTCTTCCAGGTCAAATGGTGAGGGGGATTTTCCATTGTACTTTGTTAGGATGATCTTGTCACGCAAATCATAGGGGCCATGCTGCCATGAAATCCTTGCTGCCCATGCAGCCCGTGGTGGCCATACATGCCCTATTGTCCATACATCCCTTGTGGTGCATTAAGCCCATGTTGTCCATTATAACCATGCTATCCATGAGTTCTAGGCTAGCCATTTGTACCATATTGTCCTTGATGGGGCCAATTCATATGGGGTGCATGGGGGCTCCTAGGTAGAGCAGGTGAAATTCGACCCAAGGTGGGAGAAGGCCTCAAGTGAATGTTGCCAACATGGTGGACGGGGGAATTCAATAGGGGCTCCTCATGCGTATGAGAGGATTCCCTGATCTCATAGGTAGAAGGGAAAATTCCCTTAGCGCCAAGTATAAGGCTGTGGGCCATGCAACGGTTCCTGATGTGGAGGACGTCTAGACTCATGTCTAGAGTCATTGGTCTTCGCTTGGGATGAAGCGGTCACTAACTGAGCAACAAGAGCAGTGAGTTGTTCCAAGGTCTATTGAGTCTTTGAGTTTGAGATATCCATGTGCTCGATAGCTTCATCAAACTTGGACATCATTTGGTGGTGGTTGGTGACCATATCATTGTGGCGTTCCATATGACGGAGCTCATGTTGGTAGAGGGTGTGATTGAGAAGGGTATACGGGTTTGTTTCAGGCATTTCCTCCTATATGTCACCATGGTAATCTTGCGCTGATCTTGGTTCCTCATTTATGGAGGTCCGGGAGTCTCTAATCTCCCTCTGGAGTTCTTCTTGGGCCTTGCAATCCACAGGACCTACTGTCAGTAAAAGGGGCGTAACTCTTTGTAGGAAACTTTGATCGATAGAGTTTTGCGCTCAAGTCAGAGGGGACAAAGGCCTCTTCGAGATGAGCTATTAACCTTTATGATAGAAAATGATCAAAATTTTATGTAAGGAGTTTACAATGCCTGTCTTGGAGTGGTTTGCATCCTGTCCACAGAGACCCTAGTGCACAAAAATGGGCATAACTTTCACACCATAGCTCCAATTGGGGAGGTTTTTGATTCAAACCTGAGGGGACAAAACCCTCTTTGAGGTGAGCTATAGGATTCACCCCCAGATTTAGGATAGAATTTTCTGCAATGGGATTTTTGTGACAGTCCTACAGGACTGTGACCAAAAACATTGCTTGTCCCTTAGGACCAATGTCTTACATGGATAGAGCATAGTTCAAGGGGCATGATATTCCACATCAATAGCATCTTGAGCATACTGAACATAATCCCGAGCATCATTGCATACCCATCAACTCTATCATTAATGCATAAGTACATTCACTGCCATACATCTCCTGTGACTGCATGTACTTCAAGTGTCATACATGGGTGTCATTAGCATTGTGGGGTATCCAAGAAGGATCATTGGGGTAGGGGAGTGGAGATCATGGAAGTACCTGTACCTGCATACAAGTATTGGGCTCTGGATCACCGGGAGGTGGGCAAAGTTCCCCTCGAGTCGGGTTGTGCACCCCTTCAGGGTCTTAAGTAGTAAGGGAGGGTCACCTCTCTTTTGTCTTACCACCTCACGTGGCATCGGCCTTTTTCCTCAGCCGGAGTATACATGGCAGACATTTTTAATAAGCAATCAGCATGAGATGCATTGGAAAGAAGACATTGGGCCTTTTCATGAGATGCAAGGAATGATAAAGGTTGGGGTAGGGGTTACCTTGGCAGTCCAGTGACTCACTGGCTGCTACTTACCCAATTTACAATGGCTATTATTCATCCAAGATCACAAGAAAAGGTAGGGGGTTAATGTCAGCCATTACAGTGAATTTTAGGAAGAATTATGATGCTTGCACACGAAGAGGATGGAACTATTAAACCTATGCAATCTTGAATTTCTCCAACAATGGATTAAGCTCAGCAAGTGGCTAAATTGAGAGATTAAGATCGGAATGGCATACCTCTTTAGTGCTTGGGAAGACCATTGAGACATGAATCATCGCGATGCCTCTTGCTCCCTTGATCAAGTCTGTTGGTTGGTTGGGCATCCATGGAAGAGTACTTCAACATTTGAGTGCTCTTGTTGCTGAAGAAGGCTCCCATGATTATCCCCGAGCTCGAGCTTCAAGAATGGGAATCTTCAAGTGAAGCTTTCATGGCTGCCCGCAAAGCTCCCATGCATGCTGAACTCAATGTCTTCATCCGGGCAAGAGGAATCATTCACAGGTTGAAGGGCTTGTGGGATATGAGCTCTCAAGGTCAGGGATGGCTTCAGCTTGAAGAATCCATGGCTGCCCCAAACTGTTTCAAACAGTCCAACTGCTGTCCATCTTGGGGCTGAATTCCAGGAGCAAGAGTACCCAAGGGATAGACCAATGTGCTGAGTCTGTGCCCCGGAGTGGCAGGGAGGGGAGGCGAGCAAGAGGAGAAGGTCAGGAGGGTTGGGGGAGGGACAGGCAGAGCAGGGAACAACAGCGCAAAATGTGCCGCGATTTTCGTGCTATTCCTTGGGCTCTCTGCCTGGCTATGCCCCTCCACAAGGGTGTTGCCCTTGGTCAAGGGCAAGTGGAGAAAGCTCCTGGACCCTCAGATGGGGACTCCCATGGCTGCTCCGGGGGAAAAGAGGAGTCCTTCAATACTGTGTGGCTATGGCAGCTTGCCTGGGAGGAGAGAGAAAGGGATTGAAGCAAAAAGTAACTCAAGTTTTGCCCTCTTTCAACTCCTAGGACCTTAAGCTTGGCCTGGAACCCTTAAAATTTGCATGAAAAGAAGTGACGACTTGATATTTTAACCATTTTACCTCCAGATATGTCTAAGTCTCCAGCCATAACTCCTGTTTGCTCCAAAAAGCTGAAGTTTACTGCAGTCCTTCTTGCTGTACCTGTACCTGTAGGCTGAGTAACTAGGGTTTTTTGGGATTTGAAAAGGGAAAAAGGGGAAAGAGGAAAAGGACCAAAGATTGAAGCTCTGATACCACTTGTAATGAAAGAAGCTGAAAGGAGAGAGAAGGAGAGCTGAGGAGAGAGAAAGATGACAAGAAGAATAAGGAAGAAGACTAGAAGAAGAGAAAGAAAGAGAGAAAATAGGAGAGAAGGAAGGAGGAAGCCATGGAAGCTGGAGATGAAGGTGAAGAGTAAGATCTTGATAATAACTGGTTGCCCTAATCTGGGGCTCTTACACCTAAATACCCTGGTCAGTGTGATGGGGTGTCTAAACCCTAGTTGGTATGTATCCCGCTTGTTACAAAATGAGAGTTTCTTCCGTTTTTTGGGTTGGGGAATGAAGTTCATATGGGATAAAAATTTGATTGAAAACCATTTTTTGTCAATATGATCAGTCAAAAACATAAATTAGAAAATATCACATTTTTATATATAAATAAATGAGAAAAATAGAGAAAATAGGAGGAAAAATAATTTTCGTGCCTTAAAAATTAAGAAAAAGTACAAGACTGGAGCATGAGGGCCTCAATTCCATCCTTGTTTCTATGTTAGAGCATGGTTTTTATCGATTTTTACATGAAAAACTACACAAAAATGAACGCTACACCTACCCAACGAAAGAAAAACCTAAACGGTAGGAGGAAAGAGGAGTTGAAAAAGTGAGTGGTCACTAAAAATATTTTAAATTTGAGCAAGGGCCTTAGCACTTTATCGAACCTATACCTGATTCTTCTGATGATGCTGAAATCCTTATTCATAAGGGTGATTCTATGAGCATGGGCGGTAGCAATGTAAGCATCGTTCATGAAATCAATAACAAAATCTTCTGCGGCTTCTTGCAGGGCAAGAATGGCTGAGAGTTGCCACTTCTTATTTAGACCAGAGACAGTTGCTACTTGAGACAATCTATCATAGATCTCTTTAACGACTCTTATAAAAGCAGCCTTTGGAATGACGTGCTGTGTAGCTCTCTGGGCTTTCCTGATCTCACTGAAACATCTCTACATATAGAAGAACCGAGACTTCATCTTTCTCTTTTGTGGCTTGGGAGGTTCAGTGGCTTCAGTAGATGTAGGTTTAGGTGCAATTGTAGGGGATGAATCTTTCACAGGGCAAGTCTCACCCTTTGCTTCCTCAACTTCAGGAGAAGAAACATTCACTGCACTGAAATTCTTTAACTCCATGGAAGATGTTAGGCCAACACCTGGTGTAGGGGGGATTTCTATGGTAAAATGCTCTGGGGCCTGTGATGGCCCAGCTTCAGCAAAATTTGAAGAGGGCTCCTCCTCAGATTCATCAAATTGTAACTTTCTTCTACCCCCACTGTCCTTCCCATCCAGATACACTCTTCTTGCAGTTTGCTTTGTCCTTGCCATCCAGAGAAGCAAATACAAGAACCAGAAGGACAACAAGTGAAATAGCAAAAATCTGTAAACGCAACAGGCCTTATACGGCGCGAGAAGGGACGAAAATAGAAATTCCGATACGGTGCGATATGAACAATACGAACAGTATAGAAGCATGCCCTTGCTCCATATTGGAGATTACAAAAGGAGAAATGCTAAAATGGCGCGATAGGACGAATGCGAAGACAATGGAACCACGCCCTCGCTCCGTATTGGAGACGACAATGCTGATATGGCGCGATATGGAGAAAACGAAGACAATGTAGAGAAGCCCTCGCTCCGTATTGGAAATGACACAAGGCTTATATGACGCGAGGGGGAGGTTACGAAAGCCTCAGACGAACGTCCTTGCTCCGTATCGGCACACCTTGTTTTGACCAGCGAAGCAAAGGACTCAGCAAAAAGACCAACGATACAATGCGAGAGATTAGAAACGCTGAAGACGCAAGACTTGGATCGCACCGTATCGACAAGCAAGGCGGAAGAGCTCGAGAAATGTAAAGTGTATACGTAGGAAAAATAGCCCCTTATATACCCATGTCAATCATGACAAGTGTCAGACACGTGTCTGACGCTGATTGTGCCACGTGTCTGCACATATCGTGCATATGCTACGTGTGGATTAATGACCGGTCCACGTGTTTGCCATGTGTTTATCGGCCACGTGTTGGCCAACGACTACTGCCACGTGTCGAAGCCCAATGGATAATGCCAGGTGGCATTATTCCGCGCCTACATAAGGGTGTGTCCCTAATCCGTACGGCTTTTTTCGGTTTTTTGCGGACCTCTATCTCTTCTCCTAATACGGCGCGAGAGCGAGTGTTTGTGTTCTTTGCTTTCGTCTGTTCGTGTCGTTCTGGAGGTTCTGCAGAGTCTTCCTTCAGCTTGCCTCCTAAGCTCATAGTGCCCAAGCTCGAGTGATCACGGTTGCGGCTCTTTCGTTAAGGTTCTTGCTGGAATCACCGATACGGCGTGAGGGGGCACATCCGTCTGAAGCGTTTCGGTCTTATTGCGCCATATCAGCACAAGTTGGAAACATGTCTAAACCCATAGAATTCCTAGGCTCCAAGGTTTTTCCAGGAACTGGTAAAAGAAGAAGGCTTTCAAAAGGCTCAAGGGCATCAACATGTGATGAGCCTGTGCATTCTGTTTCTTCTCCATGCTCTGCCACCAGTGTGAGAATGCCAAGTACATCTCCAAGGAAACGAACGTCGGTAATGAGAGGTCAAGGAGTATCAGAGCTTACTGATATCACTCCATCAGAGAGGCTTCTTGATTTTATTCTTCAGAATGGAATGGATCTCTCATTCTATGGAGTTGTGAAAAATGTCTTTAATCCTGATTGGGACCTTGACAGTGTTTTGAAATCTTGTAAAAAATATATTTTGGAGGACTTTTTGGAGTTTGAAAATCTTGCAGGTCCTTCTGTTGAAGTTGGCACAATTGAATATGTCCATGTTCCCATTGGGTCAATAGGAAATGAAAAGTCAGTGTTTACTAAGAAGTGTGGTGCCCACTCTCTGGAGAGGTTTTATTCAAGAGACATATTGTGCTCCACTCATTCCAAAAACTGCAAGATGATGAGAAAATCTGCTGCTTTTATTGTTTTCACCCTTGTCAAATATCCTGTGAAAGCTGAGGAGCAACAGTTGGAAGGAGCAAAGTCTGCCAGCTTTTGCATGTTAGATGATCTGGCAGATGAAAAGGAAACAGAGGAGGTTGTAGATGCAGATTTTGAGGCTTCTATTGCTGAGAATTTGGATGTTGCTCACTTCAAAACTGAGACTATCATTGAGGAGAGCCAAGGAGATACAAACCCTCCAACTGATGAGAGTTCTCACCATACTGTTCCTTCTCTACCATCTATACCTTTCAAGGACAAGGAGTACATTTTACTGTCAGATATTCAAAAACTTTTTAATCTCAGGGAAGATTATTGTCTAGCAATTATTGTAGAGGCTTCTGATGCTGCAAATGGGATAATTGACACTGAGAATGAATCAAAGAAAGAGATACTCAAACTTGATAAAGAAACTCTAGATGATAAGTTTATTGATGCTGGTGAGGCCCTCTCTCTTTGTTTTGAAAAGGCCAAAGAAGCTGAGAAAGAGTTGAGTATTACTAATGAGGACTTCAATCGCATTCAAAGCAAACTTGGGATTTCCAATTTTGGAAGAGAGGAGTTTGAATATGTTAAAGAATTGATTAACACCAATGAGACATCATCATCAATAAATTTATGGAATCCAGTTAAATTGGAGTACGATGAAAATCAAGTGGTAAGATAATTTTGAATTTTCTTTTACACATTGGTAGGTTTACATTTCATGCTCATTCAGTATGGGTTTTATTTGCAATCGGAGATTGCTGATACAGATAACTTCTTGGGACGTGGCAAAGGATCGAGAGGTGCTGGTAGTACATTCAAAGACATTGCACTCAGCCACTACTTGGCTAGGATTGACCCTGATTCCTTTTTAGTACTTCGTAGTAGTTTCTCAGAGGATGCAGCATGGCCCATACTTTGTATTAAAGCTCTTACAAGGCTTCTAGGTTTCTCAGGATTACAATATAATGCCCACAAAGTAATGTTTTTGGAAAAGACTGCAACAATTAGGATTTTTGGCTACGGTCCAAGTTACTCTGCTTCTAGAGCATGATACTTTTTGGCGTTCACATCCTACGCCTTGGCTGCAAACCGAACTGATGTAAAATCTATAGTTGGCTACAAGAGAAAAAAATTTCTACGTTATAGAGGAAAGATTCTTGAGGAGGAAGAGAATGTGAGAGTTTTGGAAAACTAGCTTTGTATATATTCTTTCTTATATATAAAAGTGTGATTGCTCATGTGTCATTGCCGTCTTTTATCTGCATTCTTTGAAGTTGTCGTTGAAAAAACCAATTGAATAGCTCCTCCAAAGCATTACTTTTTGTAACTCCTCCCCCATGCCTTGTGCTTTGAAAATAACTTGTGCGTGCTTGATAGTGGGATTTTTCCATGCCTTGGTTACTATAAGTTGCTAAGGGGCCATGCTCCTCCACAAAGTAAGGTCCATGAATATGAAGAATATGGTGCAATACAAAGTAACACCAATTTTATACCAATTGAAAAACCTGTCAAAATAAGCCCATATTAAATAATAGTTACTTTACTAGATAAAAAGTGATATCTTTTCCTCCCCATGCCTCTTTTATCGCCTGAACAAGCTTTGTGATTGATCTTTTGAACTCTCCGCATATGTATATGTTGTCTTATGTTGCCTGAGGAGTTTCAGGAAAACATCAAGGTGTATCCAGACCTCCATTCTAAGAAACGCAAGCCTCGGCGTGCTTGCAACATTTGTTGTGATCTCACATAGCTCTCTCCAACACTCCCAAGCCGCATTCACCTGCCTTCTTGAATGGTTTCCTAAGAATCGTCTAGCTTTTGAGCCTCCCATAGAGACATCGGCCAAGATATCTCTTGTTTTTCCTGATCCTTTCTCAAGTGAACTTGGCCCCCATGAAATCCCATTTTCGATAGTAATGCCTCGCATTTATCAATACACTCATCTTATAAAGATAATGGCTTAATGGAATATGCATAGTCAAGATGCAACCTGAGAAGCTTATCGATTATTCTAATCTCTGCATGCAAAGTACAAATATGAACATTCTTAAGAGAGATGGAAAGAATGGGATCCCAGATGTCTTCTACGCTTTTAAATTTACTCAAATCTATAGAGTCTCTATTTGGGGCTCTTCTTACTGGTCGCAAACTACTCCAATCTTTGGATCCAATACTTTCCATGCAATAAATGCAAGGATATTTTGCATTTGCACCATTACATATTCCAAGCATACATTTGATAGTTTTCAAATCAGCACTCATATGCCATTCCACATTAAATTTACCAACCCCATCAACTACCAACATTTCGCCTTCACTTTGAGACTTAATGATATTTGGAATACCTGTATGGTTGAACAACCATTTCAACATTTGATGATTTTCAATTGGTACCTGGGTTGCACCAATCCACCAAATCTCCATCTCGGATTGGATCTTATGCAATGGAGCTTGGCCCTCACCATTGCTATGGTCCAATGCCATGTTCATGAGGCAAATGCTAATTCTTTCCATCTTCTGTCCCTTTTGAATTTGTGCTTCATCCAACTTCAAGGCAAACTTTAGAACACCATAACTTTCTTCTACTGTGATTTTATACATGTAAACCATTGCAATTTGCACCTTTTTTAGATCAACCCATATATTGTTAAACGCATTGTAATAAAAAATTACCTGTTTTTTTTTGTTTTTCATAGGACATAGACCTTTTGATGTGAATGTAATCTCCAAAAACATGTGGAATCTTGCGATTCATGGCAATTCTTGCAGTCAAAACTGCAAGGGCTCGGGGCAATCCAAATATAGTTGCCCTATTGCGTTTAAGATTTTTAAACCATAATCCAGAGATAGCACGATAACCTTTTCGACTTATACCCACAGTATCACATGTCTCTATGATTTCATTTGCTTTCACCGTGCCTTTTAAATCCTTCACTAACTCTTTGAGAGTTGGACCTCTCAAATCCGCATTTTTGAGTGACTTAAGAATCCTCAAAATATCTTTCTTATTCATGGTTTCCTTCAAAAGTTTGATTCTTTCCTCATTCTCTCGGATATTTATGCCTAATATGTTAGAGACACATTTCTTTGTAAGATTTAGTCTCCTTTTCTTTGCTCTCTCACACAAGCTGGTTATATTTTTTAATGGTCTCTTCCTCTCTCTAAATCCTACTGAAGTTTCTCTCAAGCGTGTTAGCTTATCCTACAATGACTTGTTAACATTTTTCAAAATATCAATCTGACTTATCAACTCTAAAATATTTGTTTGTGTAGTTTCTAGTGCTTTTTTCATTTCGTGCATTTGAGCTATATATGTGTAAGACGCAGAGTATAACCTCATATAGTAGCCAAGCATTCCATTGTAACCTTCTCCAGCATATATTATATAGTCATGGACATTGAAAAAATGAGGTGGTTTACCTATAGAAGGATCCCTGGGATAAATATTTCCATCCACCCACAAATCTATATGCTTCATTCCTTGTGTTCGCGACCTGTTGTCTTCAATCTCATCTATCAATACTCGATGATGTATACTTCTCCAAGATGTGTAAATCGGATCTAGCTGAATAGATAGCTTGTATTTACATGTGCTTGCGCCTGTGTTATTTGAAGTAGTATTGCTAGACATTCTAGCAAATGAACCGAGCAAGAATCTCACAGTGATAGGAAGAAAGTGCAACAAAAGGAATGGTAAAAGAGAATAGTGTGTAGAAAGAAAACGCGGGAGCAAACAAATGCGAAGTTCGTACGAAAATCTCGAAAATACAAAATCTCTCGAGTTCCAAGACAAAAACGGCCGAAAAGGTGACCCCTGACCTGGATTAAAAGATGAGGGCAATTAATGGCCGACCTCTTCAATGAACCAAATATTATCTCATTAATCACATCTGGACAACCAAATTCAGAGGTTTTATTCTTCCTAAACCTCAACTAATTAGCAACTTAATCACTTTCTTACAAGTGCCATTTTTGAAGCGTTTTTGGCCCCAATGTACCATAGATGATCTGTTTTAGGTCCCTTTGTTCCTAGCTTATTGTACTATCAACAAATGGCCCATCGCTATGATGCTTATTTTTCCCTTTATCAATCCAACTCAGCAGCTATCTTACCTCTCCTTTTCCAACCTCAGGGTTTTCCTCAAATTCCAATCTTTACCTATTGTTCTTTCATTGAAGATTGAGTATTTTTCCCTTCTCTGCCATGCCATTCTCCATCTATCTATATACCTTCTACTTTTCTTGCTTATCAATTGACACCTTTCCTAACTGATTTGGTTAAATTTTCAGCCACTCCTTCTTTAGCTTATTCTTCATTTTATGATTTTTCCTACCCATCTCTTCATCCTCTTTTACTTATTCCACTTCCATCTCCTGCCACTTCTATTTCTCAATCCCCTCAGTTGATTAGTGGGTACGAAGGATTTGATCAGCAGATTCCGAGAAGAAGAGGATTATAGAGTAGCCCATGTCAATTTTGAGGGTTTCAATCTGTTGTGGAAATACCGCTTGCACTTTGAATTCAGAAACAGAAAGACCTGTGAGTCACCCCTCACAAATCGAATTGAGTTCAAACAACCACAATAGCAGCAAAAACCGCTGTGGCTGGTTTTATAGTTGCTCATGTTCTGTCAGGTGCTGATCTGTGTCATCACTCGACTCAGGCTCATCATTTTTTTGGTGAATGTGTGCGCCCATTCCAGTCCACGCTATTGGTCCATTGCTCATGGAGTTCTGTCAGGTGGTGAGCCTTCAAAGGATGGTTTAGGGACACATTCAGACATTCGCAATGTCGGCGACTTTCTTGTTATTATGCGCCCTTGCCCTCATTCTTCTGATCCCACAAGAAGCAGCCATGGCACACATTGCAGGAGCGAAAGAGCCAGTCGAGCATTAGAACGACATGGAGTTGGAAGAGCTCACCACATTTGCCGTAGATGAGCATAACAGCAAACAGAATTCTGACCTCAAATTTGTGAGGCTTATCAAAGCAGAGCGACAAGTTGTTGCAGGGATCATGCATCACTTGCATTTGGAGGTTGTATCTGGAAGGCAGATCAATGTATATGAAGCGACGGTGTGGGTAAAAGCCTGGGAGAATTTCAAATCCTTGGTGGACTTCAAACGGAGTGGAGATATGGCAACAACACCTGACTTGGGAGCTAAGCTAGATGGTTCAGATACCAGTGATGAGGGAGGGATGTGTTGTGCTTCGAGAATGGCGAGGTAAATGGCTACCTATTAGGGTTAATCAAGGCAGCACGGCCGTTGCCATGGCCAGCGTGGGGGAATCAGGAGACCTCGCATTCCGCCATAGCCAGGAAGCTTCGAGCTTCAGTCAAAAGGGGGGGAGAGAGTGTGTGTGAAGGAAGGAAGAAGGAAGTGGAAAAGAGTGAAAAGCTATAGACAGGTGCATTAAAGCTTTTTGCTGTGGTCGTGTAGTGAAACAAGTGTGTAAACACTTTCATTTTCTGTGGTGTACCTTCCTCCATTTTTGCCTTCAGTTTCTTCTGAAAAGTCTTCAATGCTGCCTGTCTTCTTCTTGGGAATGCCCACTGGTCACTCCAGTGCTCCCTCTAAGTGCTGCAGTGTACTCCACTAAACCCTAAAATTTTTACCTCAATGTTGAAAAACGACCTGCCATTTTTGTCTTTCTGCCTCCATTTTTGGTCCAAGCTCCATTTAAGACTCCAAGAAAGGCTGCCATCTCTACCTACAGTACTCCCTGTGTACCTGTGTGTTTGAGTAACTAGGGTTTCTGACTAAAAGGAGACTAGTTTTGAAAATGAGGAGAGAGAAAAGAAAGGATCTAAAAACTAAGCTCTGATACCAACTGTAATGAAGGAGACCTAAGAGAGAGAAGGAGAGAAGGGAGAGACTGCAGAGAGGAGAGAGAAAGAGGAAGAAGATGAAAGAAGAAGAGAGAGAAAGACTAGCAGAAGAGAGAGAAAGTCAAGAAGAGGAGAGAGAAATGGCTGGCAGCCATGGAAGGACAGGGAAGAAGGTGAAAGGACAGATGTATATTCATCAAAATGGTACCTATGCAGTGTCCCTTACACCTTTTATACTTAGGTCAACTTGACCTAAGTATTTCCCCTCCATTACACCCTCTCTCTATATTTCTCTCCCCCCTCTCTTTCCCTCTTTGTTTCTCTCCCTCCCTTCCTCTCTCTATTTCTCTATCTCTCTTCCTCTCTCTCAATGCATCTCTTCACAAACACAAAGATAATTAGAAGAAAAGAAAATACAAAACAAATAGAGGAGAAAAAATGCACCTACCTCAAGGGCTCGAAGAAGAAATCCTTCACTTTTGCAACTTTCCTCTCTTTTCTCCCTCACCCTCCTCTCCTCTTGCCTTGCAAACGACAGTGGCAATGATGGCAGTCAGTGTCTCTCTCCTCACTCTCACAAAGCTTCAAGCTCTCTAACTCTCTCTTTTTCTCATTTTTGTTTTGTTGCACTCAAAATGCTGTGCTTGAGTTTTTGGCCATGCTTTTTTTCCTAGAATAGCATCACCATTTGTGTCACTATTGGTGTCCCAAATAGCGATGCGAATAGCGACACCAATAGTGGCAAATATGATATAGAATTTGCTGTTCACATTCTAACAAAAAACCACTGCTCCTAAATTGAAGGGTACATTGTAATATTTGAGTAGAGCCATCAAACACTTAATTTGGACAAGTACTTCTCAAGTTAGAGAGTGAAATTAGTGTCTATAGGGTAGTACTTATACAATGCCTAATCAGACACAAATTCTTATGGAATGTATTACGAATATGGATAATAAACCTATGGATGATATAGTGATGGATTTGAGGCATATAGATAGCAACTATGTAATGGATTTCATGGGAAAATGTATGCAAATGGGTTATATCATACACATGGACAATCATCGATGTAGTCTACATACTCAATACCTTGGGATAAATTGCATGCTAAGCATGAGGGAAGCAAAAAGAATCTTATCGGCAAAAGAGATATTCATCTATGTTTGGGCAAAGGAAACCACATGTTAATCAACAGCCTTATGGAACTTGTTAGCATCATATTAAGTGTCATCCTCATTTTTCTATTTGGTATATTGTGGGCTAGCATTATGGATATGATCTTGGTCATTTTTATGATATTATGGGCCAGCATTGTGGATGTTCTTATGACTATGCCTTTGATTGTGAGGAGCAACAATCTTATGCATATTCCCATACACTATAAGGTGATTTTTATGACCTAAACGGACAACCCTATGCAAGTAAATTTTAGGGTAATATTGTGATCCTTTAAGTTCTTATATTAATAAGGATGATGGGAAGCATGCCATAATCGGTTTATTTACTATAAAGGTGAATGCTTTGATGGAAAGAGTGGTGGAAGATGAACATGAACATGAAGATGAAGAACAAGGAGTTGAAGCTAAAGAAGAACAAGATGATGAAGCTAAGGAAGACCAAGAAGATGTAGATGTATAAGGGGTTGACAAAACAGAAAAGCAAGTTCAAGAGTTATATGGAACTCAAGAGAATTGTGCTGAAATTATAGGTCTTGAAGATAACGAGTCATTACACAAGGGTGTTTATGATTGTCTACATCAGCCTATGCATGATGATGGTATGCAACCAACCAAGAGATGGAGTTCTTATGGATGCATATGAGTTTAATGATGGGGAATGCCTATGGACATGATGCTTGGACTACGTATGCATATGGCATGGATGAAAGGATTGATGACAGTTTTCCTCTCTTGGGTAGCTACTATCTTGGCACACCTTTTGACTTAGGTGAGGTCGATTATCGTTGGATGTGTGATGATTATTATGTTGGGATGCAATTTGATCTGGGTGGGTCTTTTCGCCACTTCATGATGTCTTAGAGCAGATTATAGCTTGCTGCAATAATTTTTTGCATTAAAGATAAGTGCCCTAACTCTATGTGGTTCTTAATGGTTTGGATGGGTATTATGCAATGTTTTCTATATTTAGACACTTTTTTCACCTCATTTGGAGGTGTATAGCTTGAGTTATGGCTATTTTTCTTCTACAACCCTATTCAGGAAAACATGCAGATTTTTGACAGTTTGTTTCTCCAACTTTGAGGACAAAGATTTCAAGGAGGGGATGGTTTGTAATGTAGGAATTTGATCCATAAAGTTTTTATTAAGGCTAGATGAAAGCCTTTTGGATTTACATGTACCTCAAGTTTCCATTTCTCAAGATGTCTGCATTCATGTTATATTTGGCCAATTCACGAGAAGAAGCCACATGTCCCATGCCTTTTGACACAAGGGTAAAGTTTCACGGACCACCCTTTTGTTGACTCCTGTCATTTCCTAATGTGTCTTCAAAAGAAGAAGGCATGTAGTGAGAGGTCGAGATAGTAAGTTGACCATACAAAGTTCATAAATCTCATTTTCTTAGAAGTTATGTGTTGCTCAAAATATGAGAGAAAATGACTTCTACTTCTAATTATTTACTTAACCCCCTCCCATTCCCTAAAAATATCATGCTTTCTAGCTTCTAGGGGGGTAGTGCTCAGTGACTTTGTGGCTCAACACAAAATAAAAAAATACATGCACACATTGTGGTTGAAGGTATATGTAAGAAAAAAGGAGAACTAATTGAGGATTGTAGGATTTTGCTACACCAACCATCCATAGAAATGGGGATTGTACTCCATGGCAGCATAACAATCCATATCACTTGTTTATATGCCCACATTGTGATGTAAGTGAGGACATCTGTGTAAGAAATTCTCTAGTCTTGATACAACTAGCAATGTGAAGCTCTTCTTCGCTAATAATTTGGTCAAGCAAGACATGATCCTCTAAAGATTGATTTTGTGTGATGGCTAACACTTGAAATGACATTAGTGCAGTGTAGGTGGGGTCATACTCAAGTAGTTTTTATGGCCTGCTGATGTTTGGCATTTGTCATTATCACATGTATGGACAACTATCTCTACTTCAAGCTCTTGACTATGGACATGAGATAGTATGTGGGTCTTAAATTCAATTAATGGCTTGAGTTTAGTGTGGCATACCTAGCACATATCATTACTTAACCTATTAAGAGGATTTGGTTTGCTTTTGGTTGTTGTAGTGGTTAGCTTTGGCAATGGTGTGCTGGAGGTGTTGGATGGCAAATGGTCTTGACAAGTGGCTCCCATTGGAATGTGATTGTTGAATTTCATGGCAGAGAATATCAACACTTTCTGCTTAGGCTTCCACTCCTTCACATTTGGCATAGACTATTGAGTCGAGGATATCTTTATGTTTGAAGTTTGATGGTGGCACCTTGTTATTTCTTAGTATTGGGGTATTTTTCCTTACTTTTTCTTTAACAACTTATTGATTGTTTTTGCTACTAGAAAGAGACACATGTTTGAGTTTAGAAAATGATTGTTTATTAAGGTTATGAAAATTTTGTGTGCTCCTCACTTTCTCAAGTTCAATCGGTTTGGAGATTGGCATTTCAATCTTTTGTGGGAAGAGTTGTTGAACAATTTGGTCAATAAGCATTTTAGGAGTTTTGGGGAGTAAAATCCTATTGTTTCCCTCGTAGTATCCTTATGCTCATAGTGGGACTTTGGGGGCCATCATGGATTTGCATGTGTTTTCTACCATAATGCCAACTCTTTCAAATAGAATTATAGTAAGGGGTGTGAGGTCCAATTGTCTCTGTGGATAGAACTTTGTTAGGGTGAGATTTGGTTTTGGGAACCCATTTGTTTAAATTCATAGATGCTCGCTTGCTCATTGGTTCAATTTGATTCTTCTTAGCTATTTGTAGGGCATGAGGTAGTTTTTTACTCCCTCACTAGAGTTTCTATAAGATTCAAACATCGATGATGCTACAACCGATGTAGGAGCCTGAATGCCGTTACCAAAAGCTGTAATGATCTTGACACTTTCTAGGGTCAGGAGAATGTGTTGGGTTGTGTAGTCAACATTGCATTGAGTTTTCTTTTTGAAGGCTTGTCCCAATAATGTTACTTTGACTACTCCTTTATTATTCGGTAGAATGTAGAAGATAATTGGGAGGCTTTCAGTCTTGATGGAGACAATGACTTTGCACTTTCCTAATAGTGAGTAGTCCACTTTTGACAGATGATTTTTTATGCCGAGAAGTGCTTAAAAATAGCCAAAAATTACGAATATCAGGGGAAAAATAGACTTCGTCGAAGGCGGCGTGGCAATCACTACGATTTTAAGCAGCAAGTCCCTAAAGCACTAGTGCTAATTTTCATGGAAAATCAAACGGTAGAAGATGGCTGAGCTGGAGTTGCTCTAGATGCAAAACGACGTCAGAAATCCAACGCAAGTCTCAGATCCCAATTTCGAGGTCGTTTGATCCCCCATTTAATCGCTGCAAGGTTCGGGGTTGTGAAGTGGCTATTAGATCTGGAAGCCAAGAAGAGCGTGACAGGGCCCAGCTTTGTAGATTTCGATGCCACGGAACCACCCATCTAGATGGATCTCAAATCCGATGTCGTTTGCCCCTCCAAAAGCAAAAAATCACTGTCGGAAGTGTGAAAGCAAAAGTCATGAGCTAGATAATTTGGGTTTTAAGCTTAAGCTCTAATTAAGAGCTTAAAGAAGCTCACGAAATGAAACATTATGGGGGTGCGCATCAATTTTTTGGCGCCTCATTTTTTATCATTTTCTGATCGGTTTGAGGCAGGAGGAATCCTCTTGGCCCTGAGATGCTTCTATCCTTCACTCTCCATTGCCATAAACAGATCTAGGAATGATGCACTGAGCAAAGAGATAAAAAACCAGTCTTTCTCTCTCCTCCCTCTCTCTTCTTCATAGAGGCAATTCATGTGGCAAGAATCACGAAGAGAATCCGGTGATGGATGCTTGTCCGAGAGACACTAGATTGTTCCAAGAGGTTGAGGAGGCTGAAGGCTGAAGATCTATGCTGAAATCCATGGCTGGTGGGTCGATGCATAGTCCCAATTAATTATTCAAAAAAACCTGAAACACGCAAAAAGGCGGTATGCTCTATTTTATGAAAGAATTTTGCTTATTTTTTATTGTTCATGGTCTAAATGGTGTGCACATGGGCTCAAATTTTATTTGAATGTTCCTTGCATTATGTTTGAGGGCTACAATCAATGTTATGCAGAACCCATATTGATTTACAGTAAGTATAAATTTGATTTACATCAAGTATATTGATTTTGAGTGGGAAAAAATGAGTGGACATGGGATAAAATAAGGAAAAATGCTAAGTTTCAGTTCAAATGATAAGTCTTCAGAGGAAAACCAGAAAATGCCCATTTTCTATTAAAAATAAATAGAAAAAATAGAGAAAATAGGAAAAAATAGATTTCTTGAGTTTGACAAATATGAAAAAATAAGATCTATGTATCTGAATGTTTGACGGGGCTGAAGCATGAGGTTAAGCCTTAGTTTGGTCTTATCCTTTGTGTTAGAGTGCGTATTTATTGCTTTTACGTACAAAAAATGACATTAAAAACCCTCTATACCTATGCAACGCAGCAAAATCTAAGCGGTGAGGGGGAGGATGATGTTATACAACTGTTTAAACGTTGAAATGATAAAAAGTCTGATTGTTTTCTTTATGAAAAGCATTTAGGAGGCGGTTTATTCGAAAAAATAATGAATCTAGCAGCATGAGGTTTGCCTTGGTGCTAGGTTAATACAATGAAGCATTGTATATTAGCGGAAATTCATTAAAAGGGTTGTTTTCGCACGACACAGGCTGATTTCAAACCATAATTGTTTGTGCACAATCATCCACCATTGCATAAATCATACTCGTGGTATCTATTCCTGGTATGTATAGCAATTGGTTGAATATAAATGACCCACGCTGTAAAGAGTGAGGTACCCAAGCTATAGGTCTAGACGGTGGGCCCAAGGGGACAAGTACGAGAGGACTGGTACATTCCTGGAATGATATAATATTGGTACCAAGAGTGGAGTTTGTTTCGTATGTGTTATATGTGTTAGCGACGCATCTTGGGGCCAATCCCTGAGGTGTAAGAGAGTCGTAGTGGAGCCATGACAATCAGTTAGGGGTGCTTCCTTTGTGTGTAGTACGTGTTGCTTATTGCCAATATGTGTGGGATACCTCCTCTGAGGGGTTTTGGGAAAGGTGATATTGGATTACATATCAACTACAAACGCAATATTAGAAGTATCTAGTGTGTATTCCTTTGTGTGTAATACGTGTTGCTTATTGCCAATATGTGTGGGATACCTCCTTTGAGGGGTTTTGGGAAAGGTGATATTGGATTACATATCAGCTACAAACGCAATGTTAGAAGTATCTAGTGTGTATTTAGTTATTACAGACGCTCTTGACCGTGAGGCCGTGGGGTTGTCTTATGCATGTTAGAGGTCTAGCTAATGCTATAGCCAATGCCGGCCCATTTTAGGTCCCATCAGTGGTGCGTGTGCTGGGAGCCACCAACAAGTGGTGGTTCTCGAATCTAGGGTTTTTAGGGACCAAATACTTGGTTTATGTCCTCTGACAAGGACCATCAAGCCGAAATACAAAAAGTAAAACATACTGAGAGAGCTAAATGGCGGTTGGAGATTGTAAGACGCTATTCTCCTCAAAGGAGCAGCCCATTACGCATAAGTGACAATGGTTCTAGTAATCTAGGTGTTACGAGTAGCTCTTTGAGTGCAAGTGGAAGTCTTGGTACTTCCCTATTTCCAATTAATCAACCCACAACAAGCGGGGGTGTAGTGTTGCCTACACAAACTCCTGTTGTCAATCCGGTTGTAGCCATGGCACAACCTATCGCAATTCTAGCATGTACACTGGATTTACCGGGTTGCCCATTTTCCATGGGTTAGCAGAAGAAGATGGAAAACTCCACATTAAGGAGTTCCAAATGCTCATGTTCAACTATCGAATCCAAGACGAAGAACACCTAATGATGTTCTTCAACATGACGTTAAAAGGAAGAGCGGCAGTGTGGTATCACAGTCTAGAAGCCGAAACCATAACTAGCAGTGCCCAATTCTTTACGGCTTTCCGTAGAGAGTTTGCCCCTGAGAAGGGTGGACAATATTGGTTGCATGTTCTAAATGTAACACGCCAAGAGCCAAATGAGAATGTCCAGGCATATGCCAAGAAACTAAAGCAAGTTATTCGCAAACTTAATGCTTATATTCCCATTCCAGCGGTTGCACAATTGCAATATTTCCTACATGGATTGGATTTTAATATCCAGGTGCAGCTGAGTAGTATTGCTTTGGCCGATATTGACACTGCCATTACCCAAGCAGAAGGAGTAGAGTCACACTTTCAAGCGGCTTATGCAGCAAGGATAAATTGGAATGGTAATAATTTGGCCTTGACCAATGGGAGTTAAGGGGACCCCATGTTAAATACGAGTGGCAGAGGGAGTATTATGTCAAATTTGCCTATGTTACCAACTCCTCCTAGCATGACTATGCCTACGGCTAGTCAGGTGGCCTCACTAAATAGTGGTGGGAACCAAACAATGAATCCTAATGTTGTCCAGTTGGTCAGCGACCAATTCCTAATCAAGTGGTTAGGCCCATGGGACGACAGACTGACGATAACGGCTATGAGTTGAGTACTTCTAATGTCTTTGGTGAAGTTAAGGACATGATGAAGCACTACACCGATATGATCTCTGAACACTATCGACAAATAGCTATGGATGTCAATTTCCTTAAGAAGCAATAGAATTTGATAGGGAGCCGATACCTTGAAGAGGGTGGCCCCTCAAGATTCAGTTGTAAGTGGTGTGGTGGCCAACATTTCCCTAGGAATTGCCCAAATGTCAAATGTGATATTTGCAGAAAGTCTGGCCACTTAGCTGCTACCTGTTGGAGTAAGATCATTTCTCTCCAACAAGGGAGTAAACAACCAGGTCCAGTTAACCATCGCGCACAAGGGAATATTCTCCAATAAGACAATGGACCAAGGCAAATAATGCAAAGAGGAAAGGTTATTGTCGATGAGTTACCTCATGGCAGTGGAGTCAGCCTTATTGAGGCTATACGTGTCAATGATGCTAAAACTTCTAATCTATGAGCCGTAACAAGAGGTCAAAAGATTAAAGAGGGTGACAAAGGAATTGTAAAACCTGTCAAGGGAAGCCCTAAGCAAGATGCTAGCGAAAAGGAGTCCTGAATCCTGATATGGAAGGTGGACCATTAAGACCTGTTGTGGTAGTAAAATCAGTCCCAAGGAGGATAAAGGATTGCCAAAAAAGAAGGTAAAGGCTAAAAAAGAGGCATCAAAGCCGATTGAAAGACCAAAGGAGAGAATGGTTTGGCGCGAGAAGAGAACTTTGGCTAATTACCACGACTTTGATGTAGCAAGTTCTCTTTGCGAATTCAAACCAGACGTGAATCTCCTGCAATTGATTAAAATTTCTCTAGGAGTACGCAAGGAATTCAAGAAAATCCTGCATATAGGGTATATAGTAAAACCTTTGGGCATAGCTAGAGTGGGGGAAGATTGGTTCGATCATGCTGAAAAGCATTGCCCTAGGGTTCCAGCATATGTGGATGGAATATTAGTGGAGCACACTATCGTGGACGCTAGATCCTCTGTCAATATCATAAGTTCAGACTTGATGGAGAGGTTAGGTCTAGAGATCCAAAAAGATGGCTCCACACTTCTTAGGATGGCTGATGATAGTCTAAGACAACCAGAAGGTTGCATTACTAAGGTCCACGTTACAGTTGTGAGCGTGGAATGCTATCTGGATTTTAGGTTGATAAGGTTTGTATGACGTCCTAGCTATCGAGTTTTGCTAGGTAGGCCATGGATTCTACGGTCAGACTATCAAGTCGATATACCCGCTGGTCGAGCAATTCTAGGTCGAGGTGCCCATTCTGTAATAGTGGATGCTTACCCTGAGTCTCCTCAAAGTGAGAGAGCTCCACTATCCTCCACTGAACTAGAAATAGTAGACAATCCATCTGGTAGTGAGGCGTCCTCGAGCGATGGATGTAAGGAAGGGTCCACTACATAGGATATTTATCAGATAACCTTGAATGAGCCGATAGAACCTCGTGATCGAATAAGAGATGTGGATGTTATTGAGCTAGACCTTGGTATGCTTAATGATTCACGGCCAATCAAATTGGGTTCTATGCTCTGTTCAGACGAGAGAGAGGATTATGTGTCCCTGATTCAAGAGTTCCGCGACATTTTTGCTTGGAGCTATGACGAACTTCTGAGTATTCCTCCCAGTCTAGCTGTGCATACTATTCCTGTAAAGGAAGGTATCTGCCATGTACGTCAGAAAGTAAGGCATATGCCTTTTGAATTAAGGGACGGCTATACGAGGAACTACAGAAGTTGCAAAAAGCGAGTTTGATCTTCCTTGTTCAGCATACTGAATGGTACTCACCACTTGTGATTAGGAAGAAGAAGAATAATCAAATCCGTCTTTGTGTAGATTTTAGAGAGTTGAATAAGCACACTATTAAAGATTACTACCCGTTTGCCATTTATTGACCAAATTTTGGATTAACTAGCAGGTAAGGAAAGCTATTTATTTATGGACTACTTTGCAGGGTATAACCAAATGGCAATCGCTGAGCAAGACAAGCTAAAAATGACTTTTATTACAGTCTTCGGTATCTTTGTGTACCATGTGATGGCATTTTGGTTTTGTAATGCACCTAGTTCGTGGCAAAGAACAGCTGACAAGACCTTTGGTGACATCTCCCCAGAGGAGCTGAAAGTATTCATTGATGATCTGGGGGCAGCCACCGTAAGGGATAGACAGTTGATCATATTGTAGAAGTGTTTTGAGTGCTGCAGACAATTTTGCATAGCTCTTAACCCATGGAAGTGCGTCTTCAGAGTCCCTTATGGGCTCTTGTTAGGCCATGTGATGAGTTCCATAGGGATTGCGACTGACCCTGAAAAGATCAAGGTCATAGTCGCCATGATTCCGCCACGTACTCCAAAGGAAGTGCATAGCTTTCTGTCATCAGTAGGGTATTATCAGAGGTTTATCAATGCCTTGGCAGAAAGAACGTTGCCGCTGACAAACATATTGTCCTTTAATTGTCAATTTTCATGGAGTGATGCTTGCAAAGTATCTTTTGATGATGTGAAATAGGAGCTTGCCAAAGCACCTGTTTTAAAAACATAAAAAAGGGATGAAATATTCTATATATTTTCAACAGCAACCATGTATAGTATCAGCTGTTGTTTGGCCTAAATTTGGGAGGAAAAGTGGTACCATCCGATAGCTTTTGCTAATCGAAAGTTGGGCATATCGGAAATTTACTACACCTATATGGAGAAGTTGTGCCTTGCGATGGTATTTGCGACAAAAAAGTTTAGGCACTATATTCTTTATGAGAGGGTGGTTTTTTATACAAAGGCGGAAGGGCTTCAATTGTTGTTGAATAAGTTACAGCCACCTAATCGTTTAGCAAAGTGGTTAATCACTTTGCAAGAATTTGATTATGAGATTAAGAGCAAGCCGTAGAAGCTTCAGGGCATTGTAGAGTATCTTGTGGATTTCGGAGAACCAAAAGAGGTCTTGGCTGAAGGAAGTGACATGGAAACTTTGTTCAAGATTGATACGACGTCTATTCCCTCCTAGTATGCTGCTATAACACACTATCTTTCTACGGGAGAGACTGGAGCTACTTTATCAAAATCGGAGAAGAGGAAGATTAAATAGCATGCATTAAAATTTTCATTGATCGCAGGAACATTATATCGGTAGGGTGTTGATGATATTTATCGTCGATGTGTGATGCCTGACGAGGTTCCATTTATACTGGAAGAGTGTCATGACTCCGCTTGTGGAGGGCACTTTGCTGGGCAGTTGATGGCACAAAAGGCTTCACGAGCTAGTTATTGGTGGCCGTCCATCTTCCAGGATTCATTTGACTATGTCAAGAGATGTGATACATGTCAAAGACATGATAGTCGAGAGAATAGGAAGCGTCCACTTATGCTGATTATGGCTAACCTTCCGTTTGAGAAATGGGGCATTGATTTTGTGGGACCGATTACCTCGTCGTCTACTACTCAGAAACAGTACATTATAGTAGCAACTGATTACTTTACAAAGTGGTTAGAAGCATGGGTGACGAGGCAGGACAATGCAAAAGAGACTGCCAGTTTCCTACTTGAGCAAATCATCTGCCATTTTTTGGTCCGCCAAAGGAAATAGTATCGGACCGTGGAACCCATTTTTTAAACAAGGTAATTAGAAGCCTGATTGAACCATGGAAAATTAAGCATAACAAGATGACCCCCTATAATCCGCAAGCTAATGGACAAGTTGAAAGTACCAATAAGCAGCTTGTGGGTATCCTATCCAAGATAGTCTCCGAAAAGAAGCATGACTGGGATACAAAATTATATGTGGTGGTTTGGGCATATAACACGACGTTCAAACGAGCTACTGGCCACACCCCATTCAAATTAGTTTATGGGGAGGAGTGTGTCTTACCCTTAGAAATTGAGTTGCCGACCATAAGATTCGCAATCAATCATTCTCTGGGTGATGAAGATGCCCTATTTGAGCGGCTTACGGCTATAGCCCACTTGGATGAACTTAAACTGCAGACTCTGTTGCACCAAGAGGTGGCTAAACGTCGGATGAAGCAGTCGCATGATCTAAAAGCGAAGAGGTATACCTTTAAGAAAGGGCAATTAGTTCTATATTACGATGCGTATAAGGAGCTATTTCCAAGAAAGTTGGAACCTCGATGGGATGGCCCTTACAAGATAGTTCCGATAGGTAAAAATAAGTCCACAGTTTTATTAGCTGATCTATAAGGAGTGGAATTTAAGAATAAGGTTAATCTTAATAAGATTAAACCTTATTATTTCTAAATATGCTAAAGTGCTAAATGCATTGTAGGTCTATGCTGGGGCTGATTTGAGACCTGCAAGTGAGCTTAAATTGGTTGATGGGGTGGTTAATTCCTTATTTGGAGCACCCATACCTCGAGAGACGATATTATCTCAGGGGAGGCTTATTTGGTGGAGCAAGGGATATAAAGTGATCGAGCAAGAAGATGGCACCTTTGTGTGGGAGATTAAAGTTTTCTGCCATCATTGTTTACAAATCTTGACAAGCATCCCTGTTGAGTTTAATGAAGAAAGTGAGATGGAGCCGTCAGTATCCTCTAAATATGTTGAACTTTGATTTTCATAATTACGAATAGGGGAGTTCTTGATAGCTGGGTATGTAAACCCATTATGGATGTATACATTATACTTTGATGGAGTGTCTAGGAACCCTAATAGAAAAGGAAGTGTTAGAGTAGTTATCTGAGATCCCCGACGTAGAGTTACAATGAAACTAGCTGCTTATCTCGGGGTAGGATTTACTAACAACATGGCAGAGTATAAAGCCCTGATTATGGGATTGAATATTGCTAAGAAAGGTGGTATTAGGCGGTTGTTAATAAAAGTGGATTCCCAGCTAATCTTAAATCAACTTAATGGGACATATACAATCTTTAATCCTCTCCTTCGTATGTATCATTGAATTTCTATAACCCTACTTGATGAATTTGAGAGCATATCTCTTCAGCTCATTCCACGTTATTGGAATCAGTTTGCAGATTCCTTAGCTAATTTTGCTTATGAAGAGGACCTCTTTTTCAACTGTGGTCCTAGTCCGGATGTTGCTATTGATAATGAGATAGGACCTAGTCACTTGTGTTATCAGACTACGCATTATATGGCAGGCGATGGTTGATATGGGTAATGAGAAGAGTGGCCGAGACCCATCTACCACTATTATCTTGAACTCATAGGTTGATCCGACGACATGTTATGCGTACGCCTCTTATTATATATGCAGGGGGTATGGGCCATAACTTGATGCATTTAGTTTACGGTTGAGAGCCCTATTTTTCCCCTTGAAATAGAGCGTATTTGCGTATATCTGCCTTTTTCCAAGGAGGGATCTCTATGAGTTGTTTTGTTTGTTTCATTAGGCCAAGAAGGCCAATAGCTTTAAGTAGTTAATGTCTGATTTCTTTAGGCCAAGTGGGCCAGTTGCTTTCACATTTTAATAATCTATCTCTTTAGGCCAAGAGGGCCAATTAGTCTGCCATGAAATGTGCTATTTCTTTAGGCAAAGAGGGCCATATCTCTGTTTGGTGTAGGTACATTTAATGCTTTGTTGTTTTAGTGATTGCACCTTACAGGTTGACGAAGTCACTGGAGGGAGGCTTTGCTACAAAAAGGAGCTTTTTGTGGCCATTCCAGGTGGTTTCGTCCCCTCTCCGAGTTTTTTCCCTTAAGTAATTAATGATATATGTGCAGGTAAGGGTTACTTTCTTTTGTTTGTTGGGGATCGGCACTTGAGGCATGAAGTCCCAGGTTTAGGTTTTGTATGTCTGGGGGAGGTCTGAGTAGTCATTGCCTCCTGCAAGCCATTGTCAGGCATTGTAAGACCTATTTTAGATGGGAGTTCTAGTGACCCTGTTCTGCTGACTTACTAGGCGGCCGTTCTGGGAGTTCCTATTAGTTGTGAGGCAGTTAGAGAAGCCTACTAAAATAATGATGGGAAGAGACAAAACCCTAAAGACCTGAAAGCCAATTTCTGAATATATGGAGGTGTGTAAAAAGGGGTTCTAACCCTTATAAAAATAGACAAGGAAAGAAAGAAAAATCCTTGAGCTGTTGTTTATCGCCTTGCGAAGGCCTGGTAGGTTCCTGGGGCCGAGACAAGATCCGGGGCCGATGCCTTGTCTTCCTAGGGGTAGCATCTAGCTGGAAAATAAAGAATATAAGAAGGTTGGAGCAAAAATAAAAGTGAGCATTAGAAAAGGATTCAGTGTCACCTTGCGAGGGCTTGGTAGGTTCTTGGGTACCGAGACAGGACCTGAGGCCGATGCCCTGTTCACCTTGGGTCACTACGCTCAGCTCCCTCCTTTTTACACACCTGAGTATGGAAAATGAGAGGTAAAAGAGTAATGTGCTAAAAGAAACTATTTCTTGATCAGGCTATAGGAGTTCTTGCCTAGTAGAAGCTCCTAGTTGAGTTGTCCTTAGTTAGGTAGGCAGTTCAGACCACCACTTAGGATGACCTCTTTGATAGTTCTTTTTAGCTTGGCTGTGTTGGAGTAGTTGGTTACCAACTAGCTTCAAACTTTCTGTCAGATTATGCTAGGCCTACTCCTCGTGGATTTCATGCCTTGGTTTTGCCAGGGGGTAGGGTGAGAGTTGTCATGTGTTTTGTTGTGTATCTATTTTGTATCAACTTGATGCTCTTTGTGGTTGCCTTTATGTGCAAATCTGTTCATGGGATTCGACGGGCTGAGTCGCCCTATCCCGTGGTCGCCAATGATAGATGATTTGTTATGCCAAGAAGTGCTTAAAAATAGCCAAAAATTACGAATATCAGGGGAAAAATAGACTTCATCGAAGGCGGCGGTGGCAATCAGTTACGATTTTAAGCGGCAAGTCCCTAAAGCTTTAGTGCTAATTTTTATGGAAAATCAAACGGTGGCAAGTGGCCAAGCTAGAGTTTACTTAGATGCAAAACGATGTCAGGAATCCAACACAAGTCTCAGATCTCAATTTCGAGGTCGTTTGATCCCCTATTTAATCCCCGCAAGGTTCAGGGTTGTGAAGCCGCTACTGGATCTGGAAGCCAAGAAGAGTGTGACGGGGCCCAACATTGTAGATTTCGATGCCACAGAACCACCCATCCAGACGGATCTCGAATCCAATGTCGTTTGCCCCTCCAAAAGCAAAAAAACCACTTGCCGGAAGTGTGAAAGCAAAAGTCATGAACTAGGTAATTTGGGTTTTAAGCTTAAGCTCTAATTAAGAGCTTAAAGAAGCTCACGAAATGAAACATTAGGGGAGGGGGGGGGGGGGGGGGGGGGGGATTGGTCTGAGGTAGGAGGAATCCTCTTGGCCCTGAGATGCTTCTATCCTTCGCCCTCCATCGCCATAAACGGATCAAGGAATGATGCACTGAGCAAAGAGATAAAAAAACTAGTCTTTCTCTCTCCTCTCTCTCTCTCTCTCATGCATAGAGGTAATTCATATGGCAAGAATCACGAAGAGAATCGGGTGATGGATGCTTGTCCGGATTGTTCCAAGAGGCTGAGGAGGCTGAAGGCTGAAGATCTGTGCTGAAATCCATGGTGGGTGGGTCGATGCACAATCCCAATTAATTATTCAAAAAAACCCAAAACACGCAAAAAGGCGGTATGCTCTATTTTATGAAAGAATTTTGCTTGTTTTTTATTGTTCATGGTCTAAATGGTGTGCACATAGGCTAAAATTTTATTTGAATGTTCCTTGCATTATGTTTGAGGGCTGCAATTATTGTTATGTAGAACCTGTATTGATTTACAGCAAGTATAAATTTTTAAAACTTGAAAAAACACTAATTTTGATGGAAAATGATAGTTTTCTTTATTTTGAGTGGAAAAAAATGAGTGGACATGGGATAAAATAAGGAAAAATGCTAAGTTTTAGTTCAAATGATTAGTCTTCAGAGGAAAACAAGAAAATACCTATTTTTTATTAAAAATAAATAGGAAAAAATAGAAAAATAAGAAAAAATAGGTTTCTTGCGTTTGACAAATATGGAAAAATAAGATCTATGTATGTGAATGTCTAACGGGGCTGAAGCATGAGGTTAAGCCTTGTCCTTTTTGTTAGAGTGTGTATTTATTACTTTTACGTACAAAAAATGACATTAAAAACCCTCTACACCTATGCAACGCAACAAAATCTAAACGGTGAGGGAGAGGATGATGTTATACAACTGTTTAAATGCTGAAATGATAAAACGTTTGATTGTTTTCTTTATGCATAGCATTTAGGAGGCAGTTTATTTAAAAAAATAATGAATCTAGAAGCAGAAGGTTTGCCTTGGTGCTAGGTTAATACAACAAAGCATTGTGTATTAGCGGAAATTCATTAAAAGGGTTGTTTTTGCACGACACATGCTGATTTCAAACCATAATTGTTTGTGCACAATCATCCACCATTGCATAAATCATACTCGTGGTATCTATTCCTGGTATGCATAGCAATTGGTTGAATATAAATGACCCATGCTGGAGAGAGTGAGGTACCCAAGCTATAGGTCCAGACGGTGGACCCAAGGGGACAAGTACGTGATGACTAGTACATTCCTAGAATGATATAGTATGGGTACCAAGAGTGGAGTTTGTTTCGTATGTGTTATATGTGTTAGCAATGCATCTTGGGAGGTGCTTCCTTTGTGTGTAATACATGTTGCTTATTGCCAATATGTGTGGGATACCTCCTCTGAGGGGTTTTGGGGAAGGTGATGTTGGATTACATATCAGCTAAAAATGAAATATTAAAAGTATCTAGTGTGTATTCAGTTATTACAGATGCTCCTGACCGCGAGGCCGTGGGGTTGTCTTGTGCATGTTAGAGGTCCGGCTAGTGCTATAGCTAGTGCCACCCCATTTTAGGTCCCATCAACTTTGTAAAGCTCTGTTACACTAGAGATTTTATAAAGATGGGAATTACGTAGATCATCCATTATGCCTTGCTCAATAGCATCTCCTATGGGTATGCAAGACATTTGGTCCAGTCATGTAGTGTTTTTTTCTTCATGCACCACTATAGAGAAGTCAAACTCTAGCAAAAGAAGTAACCACCTGGAAATGAGTCCTATAGCACATGGCATGTTCACAAGGTACAACCATGCCTAATGATCTACAAGGTGAAGGGCATTATCAAAAGGTAATATCTAAATTTATTCACTGTAAATGCCATAGCTAACTCTTCCCATTCTATCACTGACTACTTCATTTTAGACCTAATGAGCTACATGCATAAAAAACTCATTGGAAAAGCCATATTATGCTTGCTAGCTTGGCACAACACCACTCCAACTACACATTTTAAAGTGCCAATGTGCACATGGAAAGTGATGGACCAATCTGGGACTCTTAAAATGGGTGCTGATGTTAGAGCCTGCTTAAGGCATTCATAGACTCATTGACACTCTTCTATCCACTCAAACACAATCAATGGTTTGTATAGAGATCTAGCAATCAATGTGTAATTCAACATAAACCATCAATAATATCCTATATGACCTAGAAAACATTGCTCCCTTGTAGTTGGTCAGAGGGGGTATATCGATTATCACTTTAAACTTCGATAAGTCAAAGTGGCAATCCCATTCCTTGACACAATGTGCCCTAGTATATAGTCATGGTTAACCTAGAATTTGAACTTCAAGGGATTCAATGAGAGACATACTATCTACATCTCTCAAAGACTATCCAAAAACTTTCTAGGTGTTTCTCCCAATTGGTATGAACATACAAGTCATTGACAAACACTTCCAACCATTTCCTAAGTATGTCTTTGAAAATTGCACACAATAGGCATTAAAAGGTGGTAGGGAAATTAGTAAGACCAAATGGTATGATTATATAGGCAAACACTCCCCATTCTATAGCAAATGCCATTTTGTGCATGCCATCGAGATGGACTTGCACTTGGTTATAGCCTAAACATTCATCTAGGAAGTTGTATGCTTCCTTTGCTACTATTCTCTCAAGCATGTGCTTTGGTATAGGGCAAAGGATAATTGTCTCTCTTCATGGTTCTTGTCTCCTTCCTACACCAGGTTGACCTCTTTGACCTTGTCAAGTCCTTCAATGGGCTTGCTAGACTGGACTCTCCTTTTGGCTCCTACGAGCAGCACTATTATGTCAACTTTTTTTAAATTTTATGAAGTGTTTAGGAACCCAGTCTCCTTTTGGCTCCTACGAGCAGCACTATTATGTCAACTTTTTTTTAATTTTATGAAGTGTTTAGGAAAATTTTGTGGTTTCTTCTCCCATTTTTCTTTTGAGTCGTAAGGCTATTGTTTTCTCTCCTCCTTCAGCCTTTTATACCACAAGTGGGCGGAAAGATCCCCTTTGGTGATTCGAGTCTTAGAGAGAGTCGTGGTATCTCAAGGTTGCCACTATCAAAGCTTAACTCAGACTCTGAGTTGAACTGATAGACTTCATTGGAAGAGGGGATTTTACCATGTGTTTCGAGTTCTGATACTGATCATATTTCAAACACTGTCATGGACTCTAGTTGGGTCAGTCTAAATTGCTTCTAGTGTACCACATCTAGATGTTCCATCCAGGTTTCATAGTCCACTTTGATTACTTATTTCTCTATCCTGAAGGTGTTAGTTTCCTTAAGTTTAGAGTCCATAATTATTTTTTCAATCACCGTCCATCCGTATGGTAATCAATGCTTACGGTACTTCCTCGTCACTCTCTTCACTTCTAGAGTCACAATTTACATATTTGTTATTAGAATCCTCATGTTCAAAGGGCTCATCCTCTATTTTCTTGCAAACTTTTAGTTTTTTTTCATCCATAAGTAGAGCCCAATTGTACAAGATATTCAAGTCATGTACTCTAGTCCATTTCCATTTTGACTCTTTCATGAGGTCTTTGAGAGGTTTTAGGTCAACTACAAGGTTGTCAACTAACTTCCGTGCTAGATGCTCAAGGATTCCACGCAATTCCAATTTGCTTGTTAGAACATAGTATGTCATGGGCATTGACCTTTTCTTGAGCTTCTTGCCATCATGTATAAAGGTATGTGGGTAGATCATCACTTTTAGACATACAAGGTTTAGTAAGCTTGTTGAATTTGCTAGCTTTCTCCTCTACCTTTTTGTAATCATTATTGTCGTCAAAGAACAGAAATCTAATGGTTGCCAGCACATGTATCAAATCGTTATTGTCCTCCTCTAGACAAAGAATCTATTTGGTTAAGGGGCCATAGTGGGGCTTGCCATGGTGTTCTCCTTTGAGCATGCCAAAAATGGCATCTAAGTCGACCACTAATTAGGTCTTCCATGTGTCCATCTTCATTCTAACTCCCTCCATTCTATTTTCAAAGAACATCAAACCATTTTCCCAATCCTCCACTAGGCAAAAAAATTGTATCTATGGCCTTCTTAAGAAGATATTGTAGTCCAAACCTTTCATTACAATAGAATTTGCCAAGAATTAGACTCCAACTATCTTGATTCACTTGTTTTTCAACACTCCAAATGTGCAAACTTTCATACAATTAGGGTGATTATTACATTGAATCTAGTAGTCTCCATAAGGGGACTATCCCAATTCTGTAATATTTTGTAGTTGAGAACACTCGTTGTTGCCCCTGTGTCTACAATGTCTTCTGAGTCAAATCTCCCAATGCTATGGCTAATAAAACAATATGCATCTCAACCCCTTCCTAGAAGGCGTTAATCTATAGAAACCCTAGTGGTAGGGGTTGTCACATTCAAAATGTGGGTGCCATTGTCTACTTCCCTTGCTACTATTGATGATTGTTGGCTCTCAACCCATGCCTTAAATGTACTCCAAAACCCCCTATTTTGTCTCATTAGATGGCCTAATGGCAATGATTTGTGTACATTCCTCCCTAATGTTACGATTGTAATGTTGTTGATCTTTAGGTTAATTTTTCCTTCATCTCTCTTCTTCTTCTTCTTCTTCCTATTCTTCTTGCCTATAGAAGAAACATCCACATTACTAGGCCTAGGTGTATCCACACTCTGGCTTGCTTGGCATGTTCCCTAGTCATCATGTTCAATGGTACAAGGGCAGCCTCATCATCCAAGGACTCGACACCAAATACTCCTAAGGGTACATATGACATGCCTAAGGTACTTTTTGACGCTTTTCTCCCAGGGAAATCTACATATAAATGTGTAGCCCCCACATTCAAGGTATCTCAACTCGACTTTTTCCTTGTTGGCTTGTTCCTTTTCAGGGCAACATGATGATGCATGACCAAGATGACTACAAGTCTAGCAAGTTCATGGTCCTTTTGATTGCATTGCTCCTAGTCCTCATGCTCTTCCCCTACCCAATGTCATGACCGAGATGGGTCAATAGTCCATAAGGATCAAATTTCCCTCTTCATTATACACGATTTATTGATTTACATATGGCTTCTCCTCAAGCTCCTCAATGTAATGCATAGGAGCATTGCTCTTTGGTGCAAGAGGTTTAGGTATACTAGCTAGATTAATTTCTTTGTGTTAATGTCAACCCTAGGTACAATTGTGGTATTTGGTCATTAGGTGTTGGTAGAGCTATTGGAGCCCCTCTGCCAAACTAGTACTAGCAATTCAAAGGGTGTTACTAGTAGTAAGGCTAGTAGTAAGGCAACCTTCAAGGTATCCTACAATGTATATCCTCATGCCCATACCATCTATAGTTAGCACATGTTCTAGGCCTAGATTTTGGACACTCTATTGGTGGCGAGTGGTTATCCCTGTAGTGCACACACTAGATGTGGGCTCTTATAGGTATTCTCAAGGCATCTTGAAGCTTGGCAATCTCTAGCTTGAGGTTAGAAATTTCGTGCAAGAAGTCCACTCCCTTACCTTTATCTTGTGCTTTAGATGTTGTTGCTCACTACTCCGGATAGTGTATCTTTCATTTATGAATCATGATGATTCCTGTCAAAACTGTGCCTTTATTTCCCCTTTCATTTAGCACATCGTCAACTCTTATAGATTCATTAAACATGTTGGCCAAGTACATCTCTTTGCAATATTGATTTGCTTGCCCATGGCCTTGTACAACTTTTTTTAATACTATTAATAAAAACCATTGATACCGCCCTAGACGTAGGTATCTCAAGCCCTAGGATTCTCTTGTAGAGACTCCTCACCATGCATGACATAGCTCAAACCTCCTTTTTGTCCTTTTGGCTCATGTTCATGAGCTTGATAATCAGGTTATTAGGGTATCCTAATTTTGAGAAGCATTTGATGAAAGGAAAAAAAAAAAAGAGGAAGAAAAAAAACATTTTAAAATACAAGGCAAAGCAGAAAAAGACAGCATGACAACAGAAATAAGAGGAAAAAAGGCCAAAAGCACAAAGACACCTTAAAAACCCAAGACGAGTGCAAAAATGGAAGAGCTGCATTTTAAAATTCAAAGGCACCCTTAAATCTTTGTAAAAGAGTGCCAAGCTCCCTCTACGTGTAATTTGTAAAGCATAGACAAGCATGGGTGAAGCCACAATATAAATGTAACGTGCCCATCTATTGGTTGTCTAAGCACATTTTAGCGGACCATCGAGAAACGAATCTAAGTATCGCCGCTTGGCACTCCTAGGGAATGTTTCATGGTTTGTCACCTAGGGTTTCCCGAGTCCACCTTGCAATGGAACGTTCATGGCCAACCCACTAGGATCGACCTAAAATATGGGTTCCTAGGGCCAAGGTCTCCTAACGACATTCTAGCATTGGGTTTTGGACATCCTACTTTATGCAAAGATACCCAATCCGATGCAGATCCATACCGCACTTGGTTCAAAGAGAATGAAAAATGAGAGGGATGCATGCTCAACCTCTCTGCCCGTAGGGTATAGTCCCATTCCGGTCCCCTAAAATGGCATGAATCGGGTTCTAACTTAATAACACCTAAAGTCCTTGTGAGAAGCCTCCCAGCTCTCTAGGATCACCCTGCCGTAGGACGGCGGACCCGTCGGGAATTCCGTCCACCTCCTTCCCTTGATAGCTTTAGTGTTCTAATTAGGTCCTACCACATTTATGTGCGACATTTTAAATCAACTTCATTAATTAAGCTTTTTAGGAAACATGGTTTTTTTGCGTAATTTACAACACAAACACGAAAACAAAACAAGCAGTCCTTTTGACAAACAAGTTCCTTAACTTATCTTCAAGTTAATCTTTGTCTCCTACCCATACATGATAATTATATATCCCTTCTGTACAATAGAAGTACCTGGTCCAAATCACGTGGCACCAAAATTTCCATCCTTTATGTAGAATTCTAGAATAGGATCTTCCAGCGCCTCCAGATGTTGGGCTCACGGCAGTCTACAACTCCATTCTGGACTCGATAAGGAGTGTCCAGAGATCCACCGACCCCAAGCGACCTAGGAGTGAGACATGACTTCCGTGGTTGGCCTTTTCACCACTCGACCTTCGGCCCATGAATCGAGTAGTGCCCTCTCGGGGTAATCCACGGTGCAATCTTGGAGATCATCCACACGTGCAAAATATCCTTCCTTAATTAATCCAATTAAGAATCAAGCATAATCAAGGCAATCAATCCTAATATCATCTTCTAGGAAAACATTCCTTTATTCCCATGGCAACTTGTCATTACAGACCCCTGGCATGCATTTGCCATCAACACAAGCCTTGGAATATTTATCCAAATCACAATGCAACAATCAATTGATTGAAAGAAAAACATTTAGGGTGTTGTTCAATCAACCAACAAAACTACTTGTATTTTTTCCAAAGAATACAAGAATAGACGGGATAATAATTCCATCGCGTATTGGCTCTCCCCCTTGGGATCAAAGAGGGATTCTATGCAAAATTTACTTAATACTTGTATGCACAATTCTTGATCCCCACCTTACATATGTCTGCAAGCCACTTGAACCACCCCTCCTCAATGTCGGAGGGCGCCGAATGGCCATGCCCTTGCTAGCACCTACTTGAACTCCTCGCCCACACGTATACTGACTATGAGTGTCACGAGTATCTATTGCTATAAGCTCTCTATAGAGCTCCGCAAAGATCACCTCCTCCTCCTCATCCATCTCTTGATGTACACTCGAAAGAGTGTTGCTCGTCAACTTGAATGTATCAATATTCACCTATACAAATGCATATAAGATTGTAAATGCTAATGTCTAAGTCATAAAGTATAAACTTCAAAGAGAATGCTCTCCGCAACCGACGAGAACATGCAGCACACGCCCCTCTGCCAGTGCACTATGTGCCCACTCTTAAAAGGTATGCCAAGAAATGCGGCCCCAAGCGACACCGCCCCGGATGAAGGCCGAAGAATCTGCAGGCCAGGGGAGCGAATGCCCAGGGAGGCACACAAAATGTGGCAATGCCAGTTGCACAGACCCCCAATGCACGCTCGGGCACCAGGTGCTCACGAAGTGACAAGGCAGCCAGGGATAGGGCAGATTTTAATGAATTGTTTAAAGACATTCTAGAAACGGTAGAGGTCCGGGACTACACCATTCATGTCCCGGCCGACATGTTCCCTGCCCAGCCTCACGGGAGCCCCGCACTAGCACCGCCCCGGTCGCCTAGCCAACCGGACTCACCCCGCCTCATACCTATCGACTAAATTCCTATGATGTACAAGTAGCTTGGCAAGTCATCATGCCAGAACTTTTTGTTTTTGATGAGTAAAGGGGCAAGATCCCCACTTGTACACACTTCCTTCACCTACCGTTAATGTAGGCGACCTTAACAAGTAATGGGATAGGCATCATAGCATTCTGAAAAATTATGTCTTAACATGATTGCATTGGTCCGATGTACTTAACGCGAGCGAGCATATACTCTCACAAAGTGACAAGTGGATGCAGAATGACACAGGTCAAGGGCTAGAAGCATTTAATATCCAAGTCACCACAAGACCACCAACCCCACAAAGAACCATTATGGAGGAAGTGACAGGACACCAAAAAACAAAATCCATGACGGAAACGCCACTGGATGGGAACCCAAGGACACCTTTGCAGAAAAAGCACATATTGCAATTGAGCATGGCCAAGGCATAATCATCGATTACCTCCTCCTTCTTGGCCAACTCTATGTTCGGGCAGGAGCCACACTCTCAACAAGGGCGAACGTCTCTTCATCATCCAAGATTCAATTTGCAAGATGCTCTGCCCTTGTCCATGCACAGCTCACTCCAAGTGCTACCTCAATTTGTTTGATGTCTCACATGTTCCAAAGAGGTTTGCAAAATCTCAAGTGTATCTCTTCATCTCAACAACAGTTCCTCTAGCATCAAGGCTGGTGACACAATCATCTTTGCAATACCCATTCTTCATAGCCTTTGGATCCCAACATTTCTCAAATCCAAATGAAAGGCTAACAGCCTTAAAGTATGGCATTGATTGTATTCATTTTTTCCACCACAAAAAAAAAAGAAAGGAAAAAAGAAAAATAAAAAGAGAAAAGAAAAAGAAAAAAGAAAGAAAAAAAAAGAGAAAAGAGAGAGAGAGAGAGAAAAAACACACACACACACAATCATAGCACCGCACCTAGGGGTTCTCAAATTAGGTACGTCCAGTGACCTTGGTCGACTGGCTCCGTCCCTAATCCCCTAGCCCTTTGTACATCCCCCACAATTGTTCAGGGCACATCAAGGGCAGGACATACCTTGGGAGCTCGCCTTGCCTATGGTTAAACCTGTCACCCTGAACCACTTGCACAATTCTTTTACACTCCAAATCAATGCCATTACAATCAAAAGTGGTAAGCAAGGCTTGAAAGACAATGGAAAAGTACACCATACATTCCAAACACTACAAGTAGCCACTAGCTACCAACAGCTAAGACATCAAGAAGCTTAATTATGCTACATTGCCTTGACAAGACCATAATGATGTCTCAAGCAATCTTCAAGTGTACTCCCCGTCTTCATTGACAAAATTTTCCATCAACTTAGCCCCTTGCTTCACCGACCCATTGCTATACAAGGAACCAGGCCGACTGTCTTCTAACTAAGTAATATCTAAGTATGCACAAGCACTCACATAATACCTACACTGAAGTATATACACAGTTTGGGTCCTCAAGTGCAGGACAATACTCCAAGATTACTTAGAGTTCGACCTGTCTCCCAAACTAATCAAAATATGTCTTGTGCACGATGAGAAGCCTAGCACTACCCCTTAAGGAGAGACCACATGTGAGGTTTTCCAATTGCAGGTATAAGGTGTTGTTCGCTCTTCATCAATGCTCAACCTTGAATGCTTGTCCCTTGCCATCCGACAAGCCCGCAAAGAATCGTCATGTGCAGAATCCCCAACAAACCAACACGTGCTGGCCATCAATGCAACCCCCAACACAGCATAGCCCTACCACCAACTCCAATAACCTTCCACCAGCCCCACCTTGGCCACCAACAGGCCCCCAAGACCTTCTGCCACACCACCACCAACGCTCCTCTACGAAAACCACAGGCCTCCTTGTCACCCACGTCTTCGGTGCATGCTACAGCCTACTACCTACAATGGTGAGTGCCATGGGACTGGCACTCGTCTAAGGGGGGGTAATGTTAACCCCAACACGAAGAAAGCAAAAGGAAGTGGAAAAGACGCAGGGCAAAGGCGGAAAAAAGGTAGCCCGACTGAAGAAAGAAAAGGAGAAAAGGCCAAAAGCGCAAGGGCAACCTTAAAAGTCCAAGGCAAAGGCAAAAGGGGAAAGGCGCATTTTAAAATAAAAAGGTGCACCCTGAAATCTTGTAAAAGAGCGCCGGGCTCTCACCCGTGCAATTTGTAAATGTAGACGGGCGGTGGAAAGGAAGCTAGGAAGATAGAAGGACAATGGGAAAAAGGGCCTAGGCTATGCCCGGCCATGTAAAAAGGGGAAAAGGGAATGACCATCCAAAAGGGATTTAGGGTTTTGTATATAAAGTTGAAAAGTGAATGAGAAGCTCATTCTTGTGTGTGGCCAAAAGTAGCTCTCCTCTTCTTCTTCTTCTTCTTGTTCTTGCTTGCTTGAGCTTGTGCTTGAGAGAGGGAGTGTAAGAGTGTGAGGAAGTGAGTGTGTGAGGGTGAGGGACCGAGGAGGAGAAGCTCTCCATCTTCTCCTCTCTTCTTCTCTTCTCTTCTCTTCTTTTGTCTTGCTCGCGGCAATGGAGCTTGGAGCATGGAGCTTGAGGATGGAGCTTGCTTGAAGCTTGCACTTGGATCGTGGAGCCACAGGAGTGTGCGGGAGAGGAGGTAACTCGAACGGCACGGAGGTAAGCTCACTACACTCGTAGGTACGGATGGCGCGTCGGCTATGTGAGAGGTAGCCATTAGTGCTCGGTTTGGAACACTTGAAACAATAAGCGGTCCGAGGGTCTTGGCGGTTGAGTGAAAGCTCCCACATGAAGGTAGTAGGAGCATTTGTCAGCCCGAATGACATCACTAGGAATTCGAAGTGTCCATACCTTGTATTGAATGCAGTCTTCGGAATATCTTCCTCTTTGATCCTTATCTGATAATATCCAAATCTGAGATCTATCTTTGAGAATATCTTTGCCCCTTGAAGACGGTCAAGTAATTGATCTATTCTTGGAATGGGGTATTTATTTTTTATGGTTGCTTGATTCAACCCTCTGTAGTCAATGCATAAGCAAAGCGTTCCATCCTTCTTCTTTTGGAACAACACTGGAGCTCCCCATGGTGAACTGCTAGGATGGATGTAGCCTTGGTCTAACAGTTGCTTGAGTTGCTCTTTCAGTTCGATAGCTTCCGGGATGGACATTTTGTATGGCCTCTTTGCGACTGGTGCAGCTCCTGGCACAAGTTTGATTTCGTGGTCGACTTCCCTTTGGGGAGGCAGTTTCGTTAGATCTTCGGGGAATACATCTGCGTATTCCTTTAACCATGAAGGTTCTTCTCCAGATTCCTAATTTTGATCTAGCTTATTCAGTTTAATCAAATAGACAGGTAGACCCTTTTGAACACCTTTTATTATCCGTGTTGCTTTTGCTAACTGTATTTTTGGCTTACCAGCCTCACCTTGAGTCATGACTAGTTCCCCTTCAGAATTGTGGAAGGAGACTTGGCCCTTCCCACAGTGGATGTGGGCATCATTGGGTATTAGCCAATCCTTTTCAAGTAAACATTTGTGGACACCTAGGTTCATAACCTTAAATCTCACAGAAGTTGGCTTCCCACCTAGTAGGAATTTCATCTTAGCAATTTGCCTAGTACAAGTGACCTCATGACCACTTGCTAATTCCACAAGTAAGGTAGGTGCATCTATTGTGGCTATCCCTAATCTCTTTGCATAGATTGGTGAGATGAAGGAATGTGTACTGCCACAATCGATCAAGGTTTTGAAGCTTTTACCTTGATATTCTGATGGAGTTTGAATCACCGAGAATTGGCGATTTGGACCCTTCTTGTGAAGAGTGGCGTGAACCGTTGCCCTCTCAATGTCAGCATCCATGGATGGATCTTCTTCATTGTCCAACTCCTTGTTGGAAACACTAGAGGTTCTCCCTCTGGCCATAATAGTGGTTCCTTGGCCATGAGCGGCTTTGTTTTGACCTCAGAATTGCCCTTGGCGATGCCCTCTGCCAAGCTTGGGACACTCCCTCTTGAAGTGTCCGGACTCGTTGCAATGGAAGCAACGTGGGTTGCGATCATTGCTTTGTGTTGGAACAAAGTTGTTGATAGCATTGACCCTAGCTTTCTTTCTTTGGCCCTGATTCTGACCCTGTGCTCTCTTAATCTGAGCCTTAGACATGCCCTTATTCTGATCTTTGTAAGGCCAAATCCTGTTGTTCCTTGGTTTGGCCTACACCTCCTATATTATTGGAGTAGCTCGAATGAGTGCGCCTTGTAGGTCTATTAGGCGCATTGATTCCAATAGTGTTTATGGGTGGATTCAACCCAATACAGAATTTTGACACATGTTGTGTCATATCCATTGGGGGTGCATACTTTAGGAGTGAAACGAACTTCGAATAATATGCTTCAAGGGATAATCCTAGCTGCTTCAAGTCATAGAATTCATTCATCTTTTGTGTCCGGTAGGTAGGTGGCAGATACCTCCCTTGCACAGCTTCCTTAAGCTTATCCCAAGTGACTATCCCCTCTAAGATCACTTGGTCTCTGCACCACTATTTCCACCAAAGTCTCGCTTCGTCTGTTAGCTTAAGTTTAGCGAGTATGGCTTGGTTAGCATGTGCAGTTCCTACTACCTCAAAATAGTCCTCCATGGACTCAATCTAGATCTTGGCGTCAGCTTGAACAGTCCTTCCCTTGCCATCAAACTCGGGTGGCTTAATTTGTTTGAGAAGGAATTTCTTCTCTTGAGCCACAGCTGGACTTAGTGTAGGAGTCAGATTTGGAACCTGCGCTTGGGGTTACGTCTGAACAATAAGATTCTTCATGTTAACATCTTATCATATGTTCCCATATTATGTTAATATGACTAGCATAGCTTTTTAGCTAAGTGATTTAATCACTTAATACCTCAGTTAACATTTATGATCAAGATAGACAATTGTAAAAAGTCTTATTTATTCATGAAGGCATATCCCTTTGAGTGCATTTATTTTGGATAAGTAGGACAAGCTAATTGATACATCAGTTTGGGGAAAATAGGATTGTGTTACAATCAGCTACAGGGAAGAAATAATAATATGGAGTGGGGTCATGGATTTTCAGGAAACGGTAAGTCATAGGAAGCTTGGGGTATCCCTCCCTTTGATACCCGTTCTTCTCATAGCACCCTAACACTTTGATTCTGTCAGCAGAGATTACCCGGGTCACTTCTTCATAGACATACTTGTTCTGCTTGACTTGCCAACTGCTAACGTGCAAAGTTGCATTTACGCGAGCTTCGACAAAGATGAACAGCTTCACGATCTTTAAATCCTCCATCCACTTGATTCTCTTCAAGTTGGTCTGAAGGTACGCGAGTCGGTGGGCTGCTATGTAGTATATTCCTGAATCTCATGTCCATCTCCGCTCCGCATCCAGGGGCGAAGGATTATAGATGCGGTCTAGAATATTCATCATGCCAAGCCTCTGACGATAGTTCGAAGCATGCATTGCAGTCATGAACATGACTTGGAACACCAAGAACTTACTCCATGCTTCGTGACTCTGCAACCCAGGATCCATAAGTGAGTAAAGAAATGTTTTCAATAGAAAACACTGCTCTATTCTACTCACCCTCCCCTGTTTACCCCCTTATTCCCTTTATTTTCCTCCATTAAGTTCCCTTATAATCTTTAGATCTCGTTGGTTCACTCTGATACCAACTGTAATGTGTCAGCTTGTTCACTTGTGGGACATGTCTTAGTAACCCATAGGGAGGGGAGTCTAGGAAGCACCACATGGCACTCGCAAGGAATGACACAGGGTTTGCGATCTAGATTTTCTCGAGTCTGCCCCAAAGTGGAAGTATACGGCCATTCCCACTTAGAACCAACCTGAAGTCAGGGTTTCTTTCTAAGTCTCTAGGAAGTAGCTAGCATTGAGCTCCAGATGAACCACTTTGCATAGGAACAACAGAGTCGAAGTGGATTTATGTTGCACTTGGTTCATGGAGAATGGGAAACGAGAGGGATACGAAGCTCAACCTTTCTTCCCATAAGGCATAGTCCCATTCCGCTCCCCTAAAACAGCATAAATCGAGTTTCTAACTCTACTGACTCTAGGTCTTCACAGTCTCGTGATTACGTCTTTTGAGAAAAGTTCCCAGCTAACCGGGACCACCCTTCCGTAGGACGGGTGGACCCAAGTCACGTCCACCGCACTTTCCTCGGTTTGCTTGGTTATCTAATTACCTACCACATTATGTTTAACATGCAAAAGCAGCTTCCTTAATTAATCAACTTAAACACAAGTTCCTTCACATAACTTAGCACTGACATCAAAAAAACAATGTCAAGCAAGTTCCTTTTCCAAAATATTTGACCTTTATTTATGATAGTCTTGGAATACATCAAGTATCATGCTTGAGGCTATCCTAGCAATCAATAGGATTCCTGCTCCAAGTTTCACCTGTAGACTAGTACACGGGCCTCGAGATCCCATCTCGAGTCACATCGGCCACTTTTTCGGGATCTGAAGGCAAGGAATTTACAACTAGAGCCTCCCATGGCACCCAAGCGTCCTCGTGCTCTAAGCAGCACCCACGGAGTGACCTCTTGTGACGGGTTCGGTCCATGTACTCGGTGCGGCTAACAACCCCCTTGGATAGGGCCAGGCAGGCAGTCGGAGGTCACTGAACCTACCTCCCCTTCCAGGCTATTAACCTGAAGCATTAAGTGTTTGGCCTTGAATTAGTTCCTTGAGCAAAGAAGTTCAAACAATGTACCTGAGTGTACAATCATGATCATTTCTGTGGTAGTTCATACGACCAACTACTAAGGCGTGATTCCTTTTTCTTGAATACTCCTAGCATTCAATCCTAGATCGTTCGCAACTTGGCGAGATTTCAAGGGCTTGGCAAGCCAGGTTGCTTGTTTACCCTTTTCCTTTGGGTTAGGGTTTATACCCTACCGACCCCAATTATCATTACCTTAGGTCTCCTTGTACTATAGTCAAATAGATCTTGGACAACCCCGTCGTCCTTGGTTGGTCAATTTGCTTCTTGGCAACTCGCAATTTCCCTAAGTTTGACAAATTGGTCCCCAAGGGAGAGAGTTGTAGTAGGGCGACTACTCGACTTCTAACTTGTAATTAGATCTCGCCTCCCTTGGCCTAAGATGTAGTAGTAGCAAATTATGGTTTAGTTGCAATAGCACCTGACCTTACAGACTAGATGCTCGAGATAGGTAGCAGTGCCTATCCTAAGGAATTACATACCTTTATCTGTCGATATTACTAGTATATGTGTCCTAAGTCCTGGTACCCTCTCTTACTTGCACCATAGGATGATCTAAGTACGAGAACGCTAGATTAACTCTCCAAGTGCAATACCAAGCAACATTTTAACTTAACTTACCCTATCTTTCATATTGAATGTAACTATCACTACATGCGTATTGCATCCTATATGCTTTTCATCAAATGAAATATAACCCTTTTCCTTTTCATACATTTACTTATGCATGCAAGTTGCTTATGCATGCAAGTTGCTTATGCATGCAGGTTATGCTATGTATAGTTACAATGATATTGAAATAAAAACATAATTTTTTCCTTTCCCATGCAAGTCACGCAAAATAGAATGCAGTTGCTTATGCGAAAATATAACCCTTTTATTCCTCTCCATAGCAACTACCTATTCTTTAATCAAAGATCCTTCTACGAATCAACCTATTTGCAATCGCCACAAGGGATTTTTTTATTGCATTTGTGTACAACATAACTCATTCTTGCCAACATAAGTTACCCAATGCAAACCTTCCAATGCACATGAGCATCGCAATATATATTTAACCTATGTGCGCAATGCAACTAGGACATTATTGCATAAGTGCATCTTTTAACATATGAACCATATATTCAAAAGTGCAACAACCTTCCATCATTATGGTGCAAGAGTTATAAGTACCTCGACATGCAATTTTTTTCAAACATTCCCATGATCTCTTTTTTTTTTGTGTAAACAAAGCACTCAATTATAGTAAATTTTCAATGCAATTAAGGCTACCCTATGCGAATTTATACTTAATGCACCCATATCATGCGGAAATGAAGATGGTGAATTTGATGGAACCTGAACATCAGCAGGAGGGGTATTATCGATTCCTGCACTTTGGGTGGGGACTTCTACATGTGCTCCTCTTACTCCCGCGTGTGCTCCTCTTGTGAGGCACTTTGGGGCCATCGCAATTGGGACCTGGGAATAAGTTGGGCAAGTGGAGGGTGTGCGGAAATTTACTGCAAGTTGGTAGTCCTCCCTTCCCACAAGGAAACTCCTTTCGCTGACAACTGTGTCCCTTACGTGATTCCGCAGGTGAAGCACCCTTAAGAAGGCTCTTTGTGGAAGCTTCTTTTTTTTTGTCAGGCGAGTCCGACATCATCTCCTCCTCCTTATTCACATTATGATGGCAAAAATGATGGTGGTGAGTGTATGGTGGCCTGGCGGAGTGTTGGCGGAGCAGGGGGCGTGGCACATAGGCGGAGTAGGGAGGGGGCGGCATCACTGAAGATGGGGGGGCGGGGAGACGGCTGTTTAACGGCCACCACCCCTCCACCTGGGGGGGTGCATGCCCCCCTCTCCCTCTCCCTCTCTCTCTCTCTCTCTCTCTCTCTCTCTCTCTCTCTCTCTCTCTCTCTCTCTCTCTCTCTCTCTCTCTCTCTCTCTCTCTCTCTCTCTCTCTCTCTCTCTCTCTCTCTCTCTCTCTCTCTCTCTCTCTCTCTCTCTCTCTCTCTCTCTCTCTCTCTCTCTCTCTCTCTCTCTATGCTGTCAGTAGGGGGAGAGAGAGAGAGAGAGAGGTTTAAAAAAATTTTAAAAAGGGGGGGTTCTCATGGGGGGAGGTACGTGAGAGATATTACAATAAACCAGGCATACATGACCTAGTCTAGAGCTTTATTTGCAGTGTGATTCTTTGCCTTGATGTTCCTTATTACAAAGAGGCTATAGTGGATGTGATTGCACATTTCTCAACATGGATGCTACTGTTGATTATAGCTTTACAAAGTCAAAGGAATTGTTATGTCAACCCCCATCCTTGTATACCATGACTTCTCCAAAAAGTTTACCATTCAGGGTGATGCCAATGACTGAGGTATTGGTGCTGTATTATTGCAAGAGCATGGTGTGATTACTTTTGAGAGCCATAAGCTTGATGACAAGGAGATGCAAATCAATGTTTATGACCATGAGATGTTGGCCATCTTCCATGCTATTAAGAAATGGAACCATTACCTATATGACAGCCATTTTAGAGTGAAGAGTGACCATTGAGTCCTCCAATACTTCCTAACTCAATCTACTTTGACTCCTAAGCAAATGAGATGGGTAGAAACCTTGTAAAACTATGATTTTGACATCTCTCACACTTGGGGCAAAGATAACATCGTGGCTGATTCACTCTCACAAATGTAGGCATGCAATATATCTTCCATTTCAGAGTTACATAGTGATTGGATTGATGAACTTGAGGAAGTTTATTTGTTGGATGAGGACTTCTGCCACATATTTAAAAATTTACTTGATCCCAATATCAGCTCAAACATGGCCTTATTTAGTCCCATGGCAAGATTGTCATCCCCCACACTTCTCTCTTCACACAGAAGATTATGGAAGATTTGCACTCTTCCCCCACTGTTGGTTGTTTGGGTGTTTTCAAAACATATGATAGGATTACCAACAACTTTCATTAGAAAAGCTTATGGAGGGATGTCAAGGATTTTGTGATCAAATAAGGATAACATGCTTAGACCTGATGGCCTCTTGTAGCCCCTACCTATTCCTGAAGGGAAATGGATACGTATCACCCCTTACCTATTCCTGAAGGGAAATGGATACATATCACCATGGACTTCATTACTCACCTCCCCATTACGAACAGGATAGACTAGCATATATGTAGTAGTTGATTGCCTCACCAAGGCTGCCCACTTTATCCCAACTATGACCCAATACACTGCATCTCAAGTGGCCACTCGGTTTATGGAGTATGTATTCAAGCTACATGGATTACTACAAGTCATAGTACATGATCAGGATGCCAAGTGTATGAGTAACTTCTAGCACATATTTTTCATGTCTATGGGCACCAGGTTTGCTCCATCAACTACATACCAACGATAGACAAATGGCTAGACCAAAAGGGTAAATAAATGGCTTGAGGCATACCTATGACACTTCTACCATGATGGAAAACAAAATTGGGATATGTGGCTCCATTTGGTTAAATTTGCATATAACAACTCCACCCACTCTAGCATTGGGATTTCTCCTTTTGAGGCATTATATGAGTATAAGGTTACCCTTCCTATAGTCTTGTACAGTTGATAAAATCAACCCTTTGAGTAAAACTGAGTATGCAGGCCCCACTTCAACAATGCAAAGTGAATCTTAAAAATGCATAAACCCATATGAAGCTTTATGTTGATGAGAAAAGTAGGCATTTTTAATTCCAAGAGGAAGAGCTAGTCTTCTTGAAAGTGCCTAACTCTTGTTACTCTAGTCTCAAAGAAGGTACTAGTAACAAGCTACCCCAACTATTTCTATGGCCCCTACCAAATCCTCAAGAGAGTTGGTGACTTGGCTTACTGATTAGAGATTTCTCCTACCACCAAGATTCACAACAAAGTGTTTCATGTTAGCCAATTGGAGCTCTTCATCGGCACCTTAGTAGACTATGTGGAAGAGCTTCCCCCTCTAGATGAAGAAGGTATCATTCAGTATATCATTGAGGCAATCATTGGGTAGCAAGATAAACACTTGAGATCTCAATCCATCAAGGAATACCTCATTAAATGGAAAGCCCTACCAGAAGCATCCTGATGCCCAACCACTATTGTGAATGAATTTCCTTACCTCCAAGAGGTCCCATGGGCTAAAGACTAGCAATTTATGTCCCCTTTTGACCACACACTACTTACAGTACTACTTACACACTGCACACTATTTTAGAACAATTTTGCTCCTACCCAAATTATAGCCATGTGCTTCCTACATGGACTAAAATTATCGTTATAAACTCCATTTTGACATGTGGCACATGCCATTTGGAGTAGCCTATCAAAAGTTATGGAAGATTTACCCTATCAAGCCTATAGTGGATAACATGTTGTCCATAGTCTTCACTCACCCTTTTCATTGTAATGTGGATCAAAGTAATACTCTACACTCCACTCCTTAGCCCCTCTGTTATGTCCCTCTAGTTGTCTTTTGTTTTTGAGGGCAAAAAATCTTAGGGTAGGGATGGAATGTAACATATGGGATACAAGAGAACTAGGGGTTAGACACCTAGTCACACTAATATAAGAGATCCAGTTTAGGGCATTCGGATATTATCAAGAACTGACTCTTCACCTTCATCTCAGGCTTCTATGACTTCCTCCTTCTTTCCTATCTTTCTCTCTCCTCTTTTAGTGTCTCTTCACCTTCATCTCAGGCTTCTATGACTTCCTCCTTCTTCTCTCTCTCTCTCTCTCTCTCTCTCTCTCTCTCTCTCTCTCTCTCTCTCTCTCTCTCTCTCTCTCTCTCTCTCTCTCTCTCTCTCTCTCTCTCTCTCTCTCTCTCTCTCTCTCTCTCTCTCTCTCTCTCTCTCTCTCTCTCTCTCTCTCTCTCTCTCTCTCTCTCATCTCAACTTCATTCATTGTTACATAGGAGGTGAATTCTAAGTAGCAGCACAAGGAGATGGTTTTGTTCTAAGCTTAGAGAACTTGGTTGATCCAAGTAATCACATGTATCTTGGGCCTTAGTGACCTCTCAGCATGTTGATCCAAGCTCTACCCCTTGTGTCAACTCGAGCATCAACTTGCCACACACATGAATGCTCCAAGAGACAAACAGTCATCAGTCCAAGTTAGCATGATGAATGGTCTAAGCTTGATCATTCATTGGTTGGTTTGAGTGATTCACGAGTGTGATTGGTCTGAGTTGGCACGTAGTTCAAGTAGCACGTGTAGTAGTCCAACTTGATTTGAGTGATGTGCAATAGTCCAAGTATGAAAAGGTGTCATTGATCCCGAGAAATCAAGGGTCCTATTGTTTTGACTATAATGTGATTGGTCTAAGTGTGGTGAGGATTGGTTTGAGTGGTGGCAATTACCATGGTCCGAGTAGTGTGATTGGTTGGAGTGTTGATGCAATATGTGTTGATTTGAGATTCGAGGAGCAAGAAGAAATGTGTTGATATTTATTGTTTGTGATTGATCCAAGCCACTTGCACCTTGATTTGAGTGATCAACAGCATCATCATGATCATGGCAACATTACCATGAATAACCAGTAGCACCTTAATTGTCAACAAAGAATCCTCTATAGCAACAAGTCAAAGGCACCCAGGTGGCTAGCATGCAACAACAAATACATCATCATTAGCAATGTCAACCTCCCTAATATACCCTATTATCACCATCATCACCTTGATTCAAGTTGTAAAAAGCACATTGATCTGATCCGTTTGAGAAAAACAACAAGTTCATGCACTTATAAGGTCACGGGCCATGGGTGGGCCATTTATACCATAGCTAGGGATGAAGGACCCCTTGCTTGGACAAACAAGTTGCAAGCACATCGAGGAAGGAAGAAGTGTGATTGAGAAGGATCATTACTAAGCCTTATAACTCACAAGTGACATCAAGAAGTATCAAGGAATGCAAGCATTATAAGAAGGTAATTGCCACAATGCATGACTTACTCATAGCTTGAAGAAATTTTCAATTACATGTGCTGCAATTTCCATAGTCATATGTTAGAAGCAAGGGTGCACTCCCTTATTGCATAGTTTTTTGTATAAATGCTTTAAGACCTTGAACAAACTAGTGCCAACCCTGAATCACAAGTGTTGACTAGCCCAAAAGCACCTTCTAGAGTGTTCACATGGATTGAGCTCTATTGCCAACTTTGTAGTTGTCCAAATTGTTGTGGACTACAATCATACTCCTAGCTCATTGTTGTTGATTAAGGAACCTCAGCTAGGATCAAATGGGTGAATTGACTAAGTGTTACAAGCATACACAAGAGAGACCTCATGTCTTGCAACCCTAATAAACACTCTTGTTGGACAAAGACCACATTCTTTAGAAATAATGACTCACCTTATATGAAACAAGACCCTAGAAAATAACCTAGAAAGGTCTAGTCTTGTGCTAGAGTGATCACAAAGCTAGAGTGGCATCAATTGAGAGAGCATTAACTCAACTAGTTTGCAAACTCATAGGCATTGTTACACCTTCTTTAAGAGTTGCCAAGCTAATTGAAATATGGTTGCTGGGAGACACAAGCCAACACCTAGTATGGCTTGCTTCCTAGGACTTACATATTGTAGATCTTTATGCTCTAAAGAGAAACCTAGAAATTGCTTGATTGATTGACCAAGAGTGGAAACCATGTCAAAAATTGTAGATCTAGAGCATGGCATGAGCTATGGAGGATGGAAAATGTAGATAAGACTCATGAGGACATCGATACAAACAAGACCAACTATCACACAAGTGAATTAGGTTCCAAGATTGAGACTTGGACTCATAAACACATTCTTGTGTGTATGGACAATGACACTAACACTTGATTGAAAGGACAATAGCATTGCATTGAAATAAGAGTCAAGTACTGCCTTCTATAGCTTTCTAGCTTGTTCCACTCTCCTCATCACTGTGCTTATGGGATATAGAGCACCTCTTCCTACAGCATACATCATTTTCCTATTTCTAAAAAAACCACACACTTGAAAAGGATCTCACTCACAACAGGAACTTACACAAGAGTGACTATGATAAAACTAGACCCCAAGACTTAGTGACCTCTTGACCCTAACAAGTGTCATCAAGCCTTTGGAAATGCTCTCCAAGCAAAATGACACACCACTCGTAGAATAGAAAATCTACATCAGTTGATAGGCCAAGGGAATTGAACAGCTAATGAGTGGTATAGTTTTGACCTACTGCTTGGTCTAGCACGGAGCTACACCATTGAAACTCATTCAAGGTGAATCCTAGTGTGTGACTTGAAGTACACCATCACACTCACTTGTCCCAAGGAGATTGAGGAGGGCCTTGAAGACCTAAACCATTTCAAAATCTGATTTTTAGTATTTCTCTCTCCTCTCTCCTCTCTTGTCTTAGCAGATGTTCATACGCATCAATTTAAGAGAGAAGGGGGAGGGTTGTGATGACGAATTTGGAGCAAATGATGATGCTAGAGTGATGGAGGACGTAGATTGGGCTAAGAGAGCACGTCAGCGGCAAAGAAGAAGCGTCAATAGCCTCCCATCTATGAGATATGAGCCTCGGAATCACGGTTTTTATGCGTAAGTGAGTGGTTCTTTTATTTTACAAAAAACAGTTGGAGAAAGCATTTGATTTTGTTTGTTCTTGATTTCTCATGCTGCATTCTCTTTGAAATATGAAAGAAAACCAAAAAATATGATGATATAATAATTTTTTGCAAAATACATAAAACTCATAAGTTGTGGTTTTTTATGAAAATAGTGGAATTCGAGGTTTTTGTTTTTGGGGTCATATGGGATTTAAAAATGAATATGAAAATGGTGCAGAGTGTCCTTGGTCAATAAGAACTCATAATTTTGAAATATCACTTTTTTACGAAGAAATAAATGGGAACAAATAAGAAAAATTAGGGAAATTTTATTTTTTACGCCTAAAATTTCAGAAAAAAATACATTTTATGTCTACGAGTGTACAACAAGGCTGAAGCATGAGGATCAAAAAGCCTTGTTTCTATGTTATAGTGTGTTTTTATTGATTTTTATATAGAAAATTACATGAAAATGAACCCTACACCTACCCAACGAAAGCAAAACCTAAACGGTAGAGGGACGAGGGTTTGTGGAAGTGGTTAGTTGTTGAAAATGATTTCAATTCTGATTTTTTTTGTCTATGCATAACATATAGAATGGATTATCGTTTGAATTAAGGAGACTAGTAGCACGAGAAAACTCGGTGCTAGTCTCTAGCAACGCCGCAATTACGAGTATCTTGGAAATCATTCAAGAATTGGCTTTGCACCTCACGTGGCTAGTTTTCTTAATAAAATGCTTGAGAACGAGATGTGTCATCCACAATTGCATTACGCATATCACATGATAACTCCTAGATGCATAGCAATTGATTACTAATTACATTATCTATGTCGAGGTGTGAGGAAACCCAAGCTGTAGGCTAGACAATCGAATCTTTGGAAAATTGTCAAGTGAGAAAATTTTATCTCCTGGATCATTCAAAATATATAAGTGGAGATTGTTCATATGTTCTTTATGTTAGAGCAGTGCATTGAGGGGCCAATCCTCTTGGTGTAGGAGAGTTGCAGTAGGGCCACGGCATTCAACCAATCGGTTTCCTCCTATGTTTGTGTTACGTTGGTGTACTACACCAAGATGTGTGGGATCTCCCTCTGAGGAGTAAGGAAGGAAAATCATTGGACTACATTCTATTACAAATGCTTGCCCTTGGACGCTCCTAACTGTGAGGCCGTGTGGGGTTGTGTTGAGAGTTATATAGGCCCGGCTAGTGCCTACAACTAGTGTCGGGCCCATTTTAGGTCCTGACACCAAGGATTACCATCCCTAAGCTATATTGACCTTGGTGCCAGGCTTGATCGGGGGGTCAAGCTCTAATCCCAAGGAGATACCCAATAGGGAGTAGCTCAAGAGTACATTGGCATCACATCTCTTGAATTTATATCCTCATAATAAAGACCACAAATCAAGAATGGCAAGAGACACACCTCAAGCAAATGATGAGAATGTGGATCCACATCCCAAGATACAATAGGAGGCTTCTTGTCTTGTGGGCTTTCATGCCACGCTTGAGCATAGGACCAACTCTCCTTAGAAGAGAGCTCCAATGTGATGGATGCCGGCTCATGTAGAGCTCATCATCTCAACACTCCTTAGAAGAGAGCTCCAGTGTGATGGATGCCGGCTCATGTAGAGCTCATCATCTCAACACTCTCCCTCAAGCTCAACATAAGTTGGTGAAATCCAAGCATAGTCCTGAAGCATTGAAGATTCTCAGCTCCCAAGGCCTTTGTGAAAATGTCGATAGCTTGATCCTCTATGTTGACATAAATTGAGTCAATATCACCAACCAAAACCTACTCTTGAATAAAATGGTAATGGACCTCTATGTGTTTGGTCCACATAATACATTGGGTTCCTAGCCAATTGAATGATATTAAGGTTATCATTGTAGATGATAACCTTCTTGTCCACCTACATCCCCAAATCACCAAGTAGCTTATGTGACCAAGTTACCTTACATGCTGTAATTGTAATAAACAAGGCAACTATTGGTTGTTTCTTACTGCTCCAAGTAACAATAGGACTCCTAAAGGAAAACATAAAACTACTTGTAAATCTCCTATTTGAAATACTATGAGAGCTAATTTTAAGATGGAATTTACAAGCCCAAAAGTGGCTCAAGAGTTGTAAAAGTGGCGATTTTGGCGAAAAATATGTTGATCACAGATTGAGAAGCCAGATTTTTTCTAGGTGGATGTTGACATTGGGAATCAAATGCAAGTGTCCGTTTGTCGATCAGAGCTCGTTTGATGCCCCAACAAGGTTTGCATTATAAAGAAGCTACCTGATCTCAAAGATGGAAAGCAAGTGGTAGAGGGCCAAGGCAATATTTTTTTATGCCCGAAAGTCGTCCATCAAATCAAATTGCAAATCTGAGGTCATTTGCCCCTCCGTTTGGCTTGAAACCACTTATACCAAATGCGTGAATGCAAAGGACTTGAACTGGATAATTGGCAAGTTAGTTATTAATGAAGCATAGGAAGCTTTAAAATTAAGAAAAACTTAATGAATGGGAGGGGGATGCATTTTTTTGAAGCCTCCATTTTTAATTAAAAATGGGATTTGGCACCCTCTCGATCATACCTCCTCTTCTTGGTAGTGAGATCTTTGATTTTGACGCTCCAGTTCCACCCAGATAGCAAGAGAAATGATGCACTAAATGAAAAGATCAAAATCTAGTCTTTCTCTCATCTCTTTCTCTCTTGCCATAAATACTATTCATATGGGCTAAGAGGATGAGGGGGAATGGGTGCCAATTCATGAAAGATGCAATGAATGGAGTGAGAAAGTAGAAAGGTGAGCATTAACGGTTTTATGATAGCACTAACAACTTTTTATTTCGATATACGATGCATCACGTTGTGTGTAAGATTTAGCGTAAGTGTTGATTTATTATATATTATATCGTGTCTCTTATGTCTATCAGTAGAACATGGTTAAAAATGCTTGATTTATGTTTGCCAATGTTTGAAATTATAAAAATTTCACTCACTTTTAATCGTTTATATAAAAAAGATTAAAATCACAAAACTTGAGATGTAGGATTTAATGCGAAAATGGGGATTTTGTTGAGTTTTGAGGGTTCAATATTAGCTACATGGAATAATAATTGATATGTTAATGGACCATAGTCCATAAAAGAGAAAAAATAAGAAAATTTAATTTTAGTGCATAGAAAATTAGAAAAAATTATGAGTGTGTAAGTGGATCTAACCATAAGATGTTGAAGAAGAAGGTGAGTGTTCAAAATATCATTGTTCTTGACTGTATGAGACTCCTAGAGTACCAAAACAAAAGAAATTACATGTCAGAGAATGCACATAACTTGCACAGGGTTTGTCCCGAGATAAAACTTAACAATAGAACATCCATGGAAGAGAACAATATACCTGTAAAGTTTTGTGAAGAAAATCGTAGGGCTTTGGTAGAACAAGCTCTGCTCTCATAAAACATGTGAAACTTACTCTGTGTTTGTGTAGAGGAAATGAAATTTCACAGGGTTACAGATAGGGCAAGCAACAATGAGGCTGTAAAATTTCCTCAAGAAAGAAGAAGCGGGGAAAGAGATATGATAAATTTGAGTTTTGTCTAAGAAAGAGGGGAAAACTGAAAAGGGGAGAAATGAAAAGTCAAACATTTAAAAAAAAAGAAAGAAAATTCGAGTCACAAACTTCCAGGAAGTGTCATCATTATATTCCCCACATTTCCCCTTATTTTATTGTTAAGGGAAGATTTGGGCCAAGATATGGATAGAAGATTCATGTCACATGAATTTGGAATCCTAGCTCTCTCATTGGTTAGGCCTATATTTGTTTATTCACTCCTTAAGGGGCAAAAAAGAGAGTCCATATTTCTCCTAATGATCAATGCTTACAAAAATTTACCATCAAATTGTCTTTTTTTTTCAACATATCAATGATTGCATCATGAAATTCACACTTTGCGATTCCAAGAACTTTACCAAGTGTGAATTCTACTCTATTGCCAATTATGCGATCTTCTAAGACTTTTTTAAGGTTTGTGGTAGTCTCAAGATCTAATTGTAACATGTAACTGGGATGCTTGCTCCTTTTCTTCCCTTCTTGTTTCTTCTCTTGAGATGCATCCTCCATAACATGCTCAGATATGGCTTTTTCAGCCTCTTTCTATTGCTCCATTTTACTTCATGTTATGCATTTAGATGGACCTGAATAGGAAGGACCAGCAATGTCCTCATCTCTTCTTCTCTTTTCTTCCACAAGAGCTTCTTAATTATGAACCTCAGCCAAATAAGCATAGGCTGAAAATGAATCCATTGGTGCACTCCATCCTGTTCTCCCTCATATACTCTGACTTGCATCAGCCAATTCAAACTTTGTTGTTTTACCCTTTCTAGGCAATCTAATGCTTGCATCCAAACACAAGTTTTTGCTTCAGCCATGACTCCTTTACAAGCTTCATCAGTCCTTTCAATCCTCAATCCATATGTGGTTGCATCTATGGCAACAAATGTTGTCCTTGCAACCATATCTTCCAACCTCTTCTGCATGCCACCATTTCCAAAATTTAGCTCTATTGGAAGACCAGTTTGTGTTGCATGTATTTTACTATCTTTCAAAAAGACTAACCTTTTTTCTTCCACTTCACGGTAGATTGTACAGTCTCACTTTTCATGCTGTAAACTATCACACCAAATGTATCCATCTTTGTACGGTCTTTAGGCTGTTGCCCAAGTCTTCTCTTCTACCTTGACATCCAACTTTTCGACCTTTGCATAGATTTTTGTCAAATTCAGCCTCAAATCACGCATGTCTTTGATTAATTCATCCACAACATCACCTTTAAGATCTGGACCAACAAGTATAGCCGGTTTTTCCGCCATAGCTATAGGCACCTTGGCTGCAATTTCAACCTCCTTCTGAGCACTGGCAGGTGTGGTGCTTATCCCCCATCTTAATTCCATCCGCTCTCTCTTTACCAAGATATGCACTACTTTAGTTACATTAGCCTAATCTGATTTCAACCCTCTTTCAGAAGAGGCATCTTCTAAACGATCAGTCAACTTCTCTTGCAAGACAGGATTTGTAGCCTTCAGAAACAAATCAATTTTCTAACTCTCCAATGATTGATGCTCATCGGTATCCAACTACATATACCGACTTTCAAATTCATGAAGCAAAGATGTAGCAGCCAACCCTTTATTGGGCTTTTCAATCCAATCTTTAAATGGCCTTGTTACCAATCTTGCATCTTCCAAGAGACACTCTTCTCTCAAATCTTTCTTAAAAGTTGGCCAATCAGCATCTCTTCTATGTAACTCATCAATCTGATCATGCAATGCATGTATGGCCAAACGGGAGAAATACCGGCTCCATGCATACTGCGGTACCCCATGAAACAACATCTTTTCTTCATACAACTAGATGAAGGCCTTAACATTTTGACCCTTAAACTACTTCAATTCTTATCCCACTGCGTACAATGCATTCATAGCTAAGGAATCAATTCTTTCTACTTCTTGTCGAGTTTGCATATGTTGTTGTAACAACAACTGCTGCTATTGTTGTTGCTGCAACAAAGCAGTCATTTGTTGTAAAGCATCACCACCACTTAGACCTGCAGAATCTCCCATCTTTACACACCTCTGTCGCGCCAACTTTTACGTTAGGTTCACCACTGTCGAAGTGTTTGGGGTCGAAAGTCTACTGCAGCGGTAAGAGATAACAAGGTGAAGGGAGATTCAAGGAGAGGAGTAGACGGAAGAGAAGGGGTTCAAAGAAATATAAGATATAGAAGAATACTCACAAAAAGAAATAGAAGATGTAGAAGAATACTCACAGAGGTGAAGCCTGTCAATTTATTTCTACATTATGAGAAGATAAATCTCTTGTAGACAAAAACATGCATAAAATAATACCTTCCTCTATGATGCTCAGATAGCCAATCGGATGCTTCCATTGGCTCCAAAAGGGGAGTAAAATACTAGCACACCTAACTAGAGTTCTAGTAGATCACTCCTTCTTCATCTCCCACTTCGGAGTGCTGTTCACTGCTTGAAAACTGTGATCACCTATCACGTGATTTCGCCAATCTTTCTTTTTACATAAAATCCTCCCAAAATGGTTAAAAGCTACATGCTTTCTTTTGCATGTCATCCTACTCTACAAGTTATCTCCAACTTTTTGATATTTACAAGAGATAATATCCAAAATATCAAAAATTGGCTAAACTTGTCCAAAAATCTAGTATTTTTGAACCATCCAAACTACAGACACTAACATTAATGACTACTATGGCATTGGCTCTCTAGATCAATAAGAAGCCTAATGATGATGCACTCTAGATTTTTTCACACTGTTTGCATATAGCGGCACAACAACAGTCAGCTAAACCCTAATAAATGTAAGATAACAAGAACTAGAGTGATACTCTTGGGTCATGAAGTGTTTGGTAATGGTATTTCACTTGAGCCTAGTAAAGTTGAGGCTTTACTTCTTATGGATTATGTAAAAACTATACAAGAACTGATGAGCTTTGCTCAAAAGTTGAGATATCTATCAAGATCATTCCATATGCTGGCTAAGTATGTATATCATTTACAGAAAGCAACTCAAAGGGATCCTTTAGTTTGGACATGCAAGTTGAAGAGGATGCATTCTTGCATATTAAAGAAAAGCTAAGCACTTTGCTAGTTCTTATGCCTCCAAAGTGGGATGAACCTTTCTTTATTAGTATCATGTTGGGAAAAATGCAGTGGGAGCCATTTTAATGCAGAAGGGAAAGGGTATATCTTATATGAGGCCTATATTTTATATAAGCAAATCCATCAGAGCGACTGAAAAAGCTCAGACAAAAGAAGAATTGTTGGTATGGCGGATGGTATATGCAGTTAAAAGATGGAAATCATACTTGATTCAAAAATCATTTGTAGTACTTACTAGTTCCCAATTGCTTCCACAGGTTTTGCAATCTGCTGAAAATGCTCCAAGAGTTACTAAGTGGCTGTTGGCTTTGCAAGAATTTGAATTTACATATTTGAAGGAGGATACTGTAAGAGTTAGCTTAGTTCATATTTTGACTTAGAAAGAACCTGTTGAAAGTGCAACTGTTATAAGACAAAAACTAATTCTGCATCCGCAAATTCATGAGGAGATGAAGGATAAAGATGCTACCTTGTTTTTTTATGGCAGTTACAGAAGGGTGCTGAAAAAGGGAGGATTTAATTTTATCATTATGAACATTGAAAATCGATGTAACGTGCCCGATCCTCGAATCGTGGGACATGTCTTAGCAGTCCATCGAGAGATATATCTAGAAGACGCCGCCCGGCACTCCCAAGGAATGACACGGGGTTTGCCAACTAGGGTCTCTCGAGTCTGTCCCGCAATGGAACTTATTCGGCCAGTCCCACTAGGATCGACCTAAAGTCCGGGTTCCTAGTCAACATTGTCTAAGGTCATAGACCGACTTTTTCCTAACATTTCTTGTTAACCTTTCCTTTAAGGAAAGCTCTCGGCTAACTGAGACCACCCTTCCGTAGGATAGACCCATTGGTCACATCCACCATGCTTCCCTTGAGGGTTGTCTTAGTTATCTAATTACCTACCACATTATGTTTGACATATAAAGGCAGCTTCCTTAATTAACCCATTAATCACAGGTTCCTTTGCGTAATCTAGGCCACAGACACGAAGATAAGATAAAAACAAGTTCAAACACTTCCTTAACTTATCTTCGAATTAATGTGTGTCTCCTGCCCATACAGGAGAATTAAGTGCTCCTTTCTGCCTCCGTAGAAAAATCCTTCCGTCTTCCGGCAATAAAACCCGAAGGTTTATCCTTCCAAGATTCTGCCTTGTAACTAGCATCAAAACCTCGAGATCCCATCTCGAGTCACGTAGAATACTTGTGTAGGGCCCGGAGGCATTGGGATTGATGGCCAGAGCCCCCACTGGCACCCAAGCGTCTTCCTACGCCAAGTGATTTCCACGGAGAGACCTCTCACGGTGGGTTCGGTCCACATTCCCGTGCGGATTCATAACCCCCTTGGTTAGGGTTTGGCAGCTTATGCGAATTCCATACTCTACCGTTTCACGCATGCAACTTAGTGCTTAGAGCAAACAAAAAACCCTAAGACTCGTTCTTGTTCCATGCATGTCACCAACCCTTTCATCTCTTCCACTAATTAATTTTTAAACTTAGAACCTGGGTTTGATTCGTGTTCATTGAGTAGGTCGCTCCGTTCACCACTCCAACATTACCGGTAGCTTGGGCACCTACACTTCCAGTGACTTTCTTCTTGGGAGCCATTCGCCTCGCGGAGATTGGGCAGTCTAGACCTTGACGGGTTTCAAGTAAATAGGTTTGGAAGAAAAGACCACTAGATGGGGTCCTTTTCTGATAGGGTGGATTGGGCGTGGCTCCTTGCAGTTAGCAACTCTCACTTCTTTCTTTCTCCCTCTCTCTCTTCTTCTTCTTTTCACTTAATCTCCTACTCTCTCTCTCTTTCTCCCTCTCTTCTTTCTCCACTTATCCTACTACTCTCTCTCTCTCTCTCCCTCTCTTCTTCTCCTCTTACTACCTCTTCTTCTTCTTCTTCTTCCACTACTTCTCTTCTCTCTCCTTCCACCCTTTCTTCTTCCTCTTCTACTTCTCCCTCTCCTTCTCCTCTTCTTACTACCTCTTCTCCTCTTCTTCTTCTTCTTCTCATGCTCTTCTTTTCTCCCTCTTCTTTCTCTTCCCTCTTCTTCCCCTTTTTCTTCTTCTCCTTCTCTATTCTCTCTCTTCTCTCCCTCTTCTCTCTCTTCCCTCTTCTCTCTTCTCTCCCTCTTCTCTACTCCTTCTTTTCTTCTCCTTCTCTTCTTCTCTCCCTCTTCTCTCTCTTCCCTCTTCTTACCCTTCCTCTTTTCTCCTTCTCTCTTCTCTCTCTTCTCTCCCTCTCCTCTTCCTTCTTCTCTTCTCCTTCTTTTCTTCTCCTTCTCTTCTTCTCTCCCTCTTCTCTCTCTTCCCTCTTCTTCCCCTTCCTCTTTTCTCCTTCTCTCTTCTCTCTCTTCTCTTTCCCTCTTCCTCCTCTTCTCTCTCTCCCTCCTTCTTCCTCCTCTCTTCTCTTCTCTTCTTCTCCTTCTCTTTCCCTCTTCCTCCTCTTTCAGACTATCCACGGGGGCGCAACTGTCATTCGACGAGGAGGGGGAAAACACCCTGACGGAGCCCTCAAGGGGGCGCTGCTGTAGATCACCAGGGAGGGGGTCATCATCTACTACTGGAGGGGAGGCCTGTGGACACTGGAGGGGGGGCCGCTGCCTCTGTGCGAGTGAGGAGGGGGAGGTTTTATAGGGGGTGCAGCTGTCTGCTGCCACTACGGGCTGCATGCCCCCCCAGCTCCCACATGTCACCCTCCCTCTCTCTCTCTCTCTCTCTCTCTCCCCGCCATGCACATGGTAGGGGAAGAGAGAGGGAGAAATTTTTAAAAAAATTAAAAAATTAAGGAGGGGGAGATTGTTCCTATGGAGGAGGCCTGAGGGAGCACGGGGGTCACGGGGGAGGAGACATTACATCCTTTCTCCCTTAGAGGAATCGAGATGTCCTCATCTCGAGAGAAACTAGGGAAGACAAGTGCAATTGGGGCTTATAACCTGTGGGTTAGGGCCCACCACGCTTCCGCTGCACTACTTTGATTACTCAAATTCTTGAAATAACAACTTGTCACAATTCATAGAATGCAATAGGATTTATTCCAAGTATAGGACTTATTATCTCGAGAGGATCTTCCTAGGACATCTAGTCATCCTCAAAGGTTACAACAAGCTCCAAGCCTTCATCATTATGTGGCTCATAATATGAGCCAAAAGTATAGTTTAGACAGCTTGGTTTAACCGCACGTTCCTGATTCTCAGGGTCCAACTCAGGACAATCTGTTTGGCTGTGTTCTAGTTCATTGCAGTGGAAACATCGGCGGTTGGGGCATCTCTTACGGATGTGTCCTATTTCTCTGCACTTGTGGCACCTCTTGTCTTGATCCGGTGAGTCATCTTCATCATAGTTGCCTGATTTAAGTTCTTGGACGATTGGATTCGCTCGGAGGAATGCATCTTGCAAGTCCGTTGGGCTCATTGATTCCAATCGAGTGTTTATGGGTGGATTCAACCTAGCACATAACTTTGACACCTGTTGTGTCATATCCATTGGGGGTGCATACTTTAGGAGTGAAAAGAACTTTGAATAATATGCTTCAAGGGATAATCCTAGCTGCTTCAAGTCATAGAATTCATTCATCTTTTGTGTGGGTAGGTGGGTGGTAGATACCTCCCTCGCACAGCTTCCTTAAGCTTATTCCAAGTGATGGTCCCCTCCGAGATCACTTGGTCTCTGCACCACTATTTCCACCAAAGTCTTGCTTCACCTGTAAGCTTAAGTTTGGTGAGCATGGCTTGGTTAGCAGGTGAAATTCCTGCTGCCTCAAAATAGTCCTCCATGAACTCAATCCAGATCTCGGCGTCAGCTTGAACAATTCTTCCCTTGCCATCAAACTCGGGTGGCTTAATTTGCTTGAGAAGGAACTTCTTCTCTTGCATGTCAGCATTCGTAGGTGCAGAAGGTGCCTGACAATCAAGCCATACCACTTAGGAGAACTGGATGCATGCGATCTTCACTAGCCAATTTTTAAGTACCTCAAATGGTTTCACTCTCATACCATTTGCTAGTGTGACATTGAACCCAGCATACTAGACAAGCGGGTTTCCCCACGTCTGAAGCACTATGTGGCTCAGTAAACTAACCCTCGCTCATGTGTCTACAATCCCCTTTCTAGTTATGTCACCTAAGGCTAAGACAGGTAAGACCGCATGCATCTTGGTGCCTTCCCAGAAAGCATTAATGTGCAAGGACTTAGGCATAGAGTCCAGCGTCAGGCTTGGTATTTGTGTCTCTACATCATGGTCATGCAGGTCTGCAGTAGCTTGCTCTTGTGATCCTTCAACCCACTGCTTCAGGTCCTTCCATAGGGTGGAATACTACCTAAGCAGGTCTCCCAGGCTCAGAGTCACAAGGGTAGTCACTAGCATGGTAAGGAGGTCATTGACTGCTTGTCTTTCTCCTATTTCGGATTGTCCTTGGCCATGACTAATTTGCTAGCATGTAGTGTCAAGGTTTTGCCTAAGTGGTACCACTTGCAGCGCAATTGCATCTCTTGCTTTTGGTCGAGGGGGTGAGACTGGCATGCTTATGCTGGAGAGATATTCGATCTCATCCTCTAGGATGGGCTCAACATCTTTTAGGTGCTATTGGGCCTCTTTTACCCATTCCTTCACTTTCTCGATAGCCTCTAGTTGGCGCTTCAGATGCGGATACTCCCCTACCCTAGCACTTTCCTTTTCGGTCATCGTAGGAGCTGAGGTTTTTGCCTCTGCGTCAGTGACCTTCTCTCCAACAGGCACAATAGTGGCACTCTTGGTTTTCAGCGTGATCTTAGTTTCGAGTTTCTTCTTTCTTCATCTACAGCTCTTCTTCCTGATTGAGGCTGCATCGAGGTTGCTCGGACCTAGCAACCGGCCTGCTTCATCTGTGCTCAGGTCATGACATGCAATGGGATAGGTGTGGCCTCCCCATCGAGGTTCTCGACGCCAAACATCCCCAATGGAACAAATGGCACGTTGACTGAACTTGAGGATGGTTTTCACTTGGGACAATCAATGAAGAGGTGGGTGATTCCGCACTCTGGGCACCTTAGGTCTGCCTTGTCTCTATTTGGTTGCTCCCTTTCAGGACAATGTGATGAGACGTGCCCTGGATGACCGCAAGTCCAACATATGATTGGATCTTGCGTTTGCCCTCCTAGACTTCTACCTTGGCCTCTTCCTAACACCATCACCGGCACTGGTCGATAGTCCATAAGGACAGTGTTTCCCTCGTCTCGTTGTGTGATATGTATGGGTATACGTAAGTCTCTTCCTCATTTGGCTCCTCCACGTAGTGGGCTGGAGAGTCACTGGGTGGATGAGTCACATAGGGACTAGGCGGTCTAGGTATGCCTATAAGGCTTTATGTCCATTCTAAGAATAGCCAGTTTAACGTCGTTAGGTGCAGGAAGGGCCAATGGGGCCTCCCTTTCGAAGCATTGTTGGGGTCTGCTCACTAGATATGGCTGCCTGTAGGGTTGTGAGTATTGGATTCTTCTCGGTAATCTACAATGCGCAACGTCACGATCAAATCTACCACAATTAGCGCAAGGTCATGACCTAGGGTCTTGACACTCGGCCGGCAAGTAGTTTCCACCACAGTACACGCATTAGATGTGTGGGAGCATTGGTCGTCTCAACATATCCTACAGTTTGGCTATCTCCATTTTTACCTCAGTCAAGTCTTGGTTTGTCTCAATTGCTTTCCTTTTGTCCTAGGTTGTTGGACCTAATCGTTCACTAGAGGCTAACGCTCTCGCTGAACTCCAAGAGTTGGTCTCTTTTGAATTTGAGCTCCTGGAGCTCCACTCTTTCAGCTGGTCATCTACTCGAATGGCCTCTTCAAACACCCTAGCTATCGAGTCTCGCTGCAAGCTCGAGTTGCCTGCCAAGGCCATATACAACTCCTCACTCTATATTCCACTGATAAATACAATGGGCATCGCTCTTTCAATAGGTCGTTCCCCCATGGGGATTCTCTTGAAGAGGCTCCTCACCTGGGTGACATAGTCACGGATGTCCTCTCTCTCTTTCTGCTTGGCATTCATCAATCTCACTAGTAGATTGTCAGAGTATCCGGGCTCAGAGAATCTCTTAATGAAGAGGTTTTTGAGGCTGTTAAAGTCCACTCGTTCTTCGAAATCTAGACTCGTGTACCAAGTCCTACCCTTGTCGCCTAAGCAAAGCCCGAATGCTTGAGAGCATTGAGTCAAGTTGGTGAGGCCATTGGCCTCGCAGACCTACTCTAGTTGCTCTACAAAGTTGTATGGATCATCGTGGGGTTGGTACTTGTCAAGTTGCTTTGCAACAATTGGGATTTTAGATTGGCCCTTAGAGCCTTGGTTTGCTCTTAATCCTGCTAATAATGATGTCGCTAGTGCTACAGCACTCTACTCCGCTACTGTGTTGTCGAGCAGTCGCTTCATGAGAAGCTCACTCAATGTCAAGTCTCCTTCCAGGTCTCTCTCATGATCGGTCTGATTCCCACTTGCCGGGTTCAGCACCTGATGTACCTCGTGCAATTCTGTGTTCTGTCTCAAGCTCCTAGCACGCTAGTCTTAGTTGTATTTCACTATGCCTTGCAGTGCCTTGTGGGCTAGCTTCTGTTCCTCTTCCAATTTTGTTGTGATGGCTTTTATCGTTCTGTCGCAGTGCTCATACCAAGCATGTGCATCATAGCTACTTACCAGCTACTGAATTGCCTCTGGAAAAACTCCTAAGTCGAGTTCCTTGTTCAGTCCCTACGGTCTGAGCTTTCCTCTGACATGATCACATTATTGTGCTCCACCAAGTTGTCGATCAGGTTGAGCAAGTTGGTCAGATCCACTTCTCTAGTGCCTCTTGCTTGGTCCTACTCTGTGCTTTGGTTGTTCGTCTATGTCTTGGGATCTTCTCCTACTAGTGGGTTCCTTGAGGTGTTTATTTGAGTGAGTTCCTTCACTTATTGCATCCAATCCTCAATTTACCTCTACTCAATATGTGTGTATTCTTTCCCATGCACTTGTGCTCAATCAGGCTTTCAATTGTCCTTAAGTGTACTTCAAGTGCAGAAATTCAGGGTGAGTGCAGAAAACAAATATCTAAGCAACTTACGCACACTCTTGCTTCATTTTAGGCCTAATAGGCTTGTTGACCCACATCTGGCTGTCTTGTCAGTTTTTAGGGTTTCTCATTATGTTGTCTTGCATGTTTTAGGGTTGTTCAGGATCTTTGACTCAGTTGGCTGTCGCTAGGACTCTGGGTCTAGCAATAGCCTACTCGAGCTGCTAAGTGACAGTGTCCTACAAATTTGCCTATTCCCTGCACAAGAATCAAGTTCCATGCCTCGGGGGTCCTTCCTTATTAAGATGCAACACTGAATTGAGCAACAATAATGCAATGTTATCCATCTCCATCGGTGAGTATTTTATTCATGCAACACTGAATTGAGTTGAGTTGAAGCTCCACACTCAAAGTGCTAGCACTTCCCTACCTATGGTCAACACTGAAGTAAAATTTAAGTATGTTTTTGGACTCTTGAAGCACTAGCACTTCCCTGCCTCTTGGGTAAGACATGTTACTAGTAGCATAGATATCTTTTGTTGATAAGGCTTTAGCCTTTCACATTTCAATTACAAAGTTGGATCAAATTTTGATGCATTGACCCTATATATTGGAACTTAGAAGTTAACAAAGGCTATGTGATAATGATTAGGCTTAGACCATTAGTGTGTCAGTTAAATGTTTATAACATTATGAGTAGTCTAACAATTAGATTGTGGCCTTACAACTAATTTTTGAGTGATTACAATGGTAATCTCCACATGAAACGAACCTTGTTTTCACCTGATCTTGATTATCACAATTTTAATTCACTAATCATGAAACATTATTATCAAATGCTATGTTGAAGAGCCATGGTGAAGCATAAGAGTTGCTGTGTTATTGTAAGAGGCTATTGTATATTCTAAACCATAGTTGGTTGTGGTAATTCAAAAATTTTGTAGACTAAGCAAGCATTGAAGATATGACAATGAAGAATAGAAAAATATGCTCGTAGACAACAATGGCATTTCATGCTAGAGATAATTTCATGTGGCCTTAGGATAGATATCTCAACTACTTGTCAACCAATGGATGATGCAATAGTTAAGCTCAAAGTGCCAATAATTTCATTCAATTTTCTCAAAAACTTGCATTTTCTCATATTTTCTTTATTGAGAGGTTTTGATGGTGTAGAGATCCATGATGCCCATGGCTATATATTTAACTAGTTTATGAAATTTAATGCTAATGATTGAATGGATTAGTATGGTGTCTCTTTAGGAAACATATGAAAATTTCCATTAGAAGTGTAAAAGTCGTTGCTAAAGAAATTACTTCTAAGAGGGTGGCATGAAATTTTCTCCCTTTTCATCTCATTCAAAGGCTCAAGTTGTGCTCAATACTCAAAGCACTAGCACTCCCTTGTTGTTAATAATCTTACACTAGCTTGCCCTACTTTTTTAATTAATCTAGAGTGACTCTTGCACTAGCTTACACTAGTTTTTCATATTGCATCTTTGAAAGCCCCAAGTTTTTTGGGCGTGATGCCTATTGAATAAGGAGCTCTGTATAGCATCATTGAAAGCGCCATCACTTGCTACCTACACACCATTTTTTCAACCTGAAGTGATCAATTTTTTAGATTGGAGTGCTCAAGTAGATTTGAAGTAGATGATGTAAAAATTACACAATATAGTATATAGAATCTGAGTAAGGAGTAAAGAATACACTGCAAATATGAGAAGAATAGAAATTGCTTTAATTTCAAATGAACTAATACAAAGATGGCTCTATCCACCCCTACACCCACTATGAAGCTTAGATTGGCAATCCAAATATATGATAGAGAAAAAACTTAAGACTAGCTAGAAGAACTCTAATTGGGTGGAAGATAGATTGATAATGGCTTTGGAGGGGTCTTTCTTTTATCCTAGAAAGGTAGTTTGGTTGGCCTATTTGACTATATTATGAACCTTTCCTAGTCAACCAAGAAATATTCCAAGAGATATTCCTTTTACTATCAAGTCAGCAATGCTACTCTCAAATCCTCATCTCCTTGATAACTCCCAAGCCTCGCGACTCAATATATTGTACCTCAAGTTGCTACCATCATAACTACTTTATCTAACCTTAAGGCTAGATTCATAAAGGTCACTTTTTTGCCATCTGATCACATAGACCTCATCTGACATACAAGTTAGGACCCAACCAATCAAGCTCACACATGGCTTCTCCTCATAATTAGGGCCTTACAACTTAGAGCACCATGGATCATTAGGGGGAAACTTACAAGGGCATGTCATTGAGCAAACCTATTTCTTGGAATCACTATGACATGCCCATTCGGAGTCATAGTTTCCCACAATAGCACTTCCCCATTCGGAGTCATAGTTTCCCACAAGAGCACTTCCAAAATTGTATGCGATACCATAGTCAAGAGTTCCCTTCAAGTGTCTGAATGCCCACATCCTAGCCTTCTAATGAATTTCTCATGGTTTATTTGAGCACCAAACAACACAATACTAATATCTAGCCTAGTATTGCACAAGTATATGAGATTGCCAAACAACCAACCTCTTGTAACTCTCAACATTTACTAGTGCTGATGTATCATCAATGGATAACTTCACATTGACCTCCATAGGTGTAGCTATCTCCTTGCACTTAGTCGTTCCAAGTGTTTTTAAGATCTTCAATGTATACTTCTTTTGAGAGATGAAGATTTTGCCTAGACTTCAATCCCTAAACAATAGTGCAACAAGCCTAAATCTATTATTTCAATCTTAGAGCTTAAAGTTTTTCAAGTTTGATGGATCATATTTTCATAGTCACCTATAATAATGTAAAAGAGGGATCATGGCTTAATCTAACTTAGCCCAACTAACCAAGAAATTGAACTAGAAGTAACTAATTGCTAGAAATGGTGGGAAGCCATAGCCTATAACTATACTACACTAGGAAAAATGAATAAGACAACCAAAGTTTGATTGATGAAAATGATCCAATGATATCTACAATAGAATTCTCTTAGCTATTTATAGTTCTCCTCCAACCTCACTAGTTCCAACTATATTTCCTAGTTGCAACTATATGCCAAGTTAATACACATGTTGTTCTCTAGCACTCACCACAATGCCAGAATGAACAAAATCCTCTTGACCATGTTTGAATACTTGGTTATGGGGCACTTTTGAAGGATATGGATTTGAATGCATATATAAGAAGCATAATACATGCAACAACCAAGTTACTCAATGAGGCTGCAAAGTCTAAGGAGGTCAGTGTGGGAAGCAAGAAACCTACAAGGGAAAAAGTTATAGAAAAAGATACCATGGTTGCATTTGGAGGTGTGCTAACCGTGGTGGTTGAAGAATCTTTAAACAGCCCAAATACAGTCAAACAATTAATAGCAATATCCTTAGCACAAGAAGTGACCTCAAAAGAAAAAATGACAAGAAAGACATGATTCAACACCCAAGAAATGCAAAGGTGGATACACCAAGAGGAGGATTCACAGATGACCCAAACTAGGAGAAAAATATAGACATTGAGGGACAAGAAGATTGAAGAAGAGAGAAGGAAAAGAGTAGAATAGGCATAGTAGGCAGGTTTAGAGGCCATCCAAAAATAGGAGGAGAAAGCTGAGAACAAAGAAGAGGCATAAAAGGACACCCAAGAGAAAATCAAGGACCAAGGGATTGCTAAAGGGAGGAAGAAGAAAGAGGCTACACCCAAAAAGAGTGAGGGGGAAGAAACACTGTTGGAGGAGAATAATGCCCTCAAAACAACCATGGAGGAATCTCACAAGGTAGAGGAAGAACACTAGGCCAAAGAAAGGTAGGGGAAGCAAGACTACCATCATGCCATAAGGAGCTTTGTAGAATAGACCAAAGGGGAAAGACACATAAATTGAAGTTCCACCTAACCCACCCCAACTTAGAGCATGCTCAAGTAAGAGTGCATAGAAAGTAGGGATCTCAACATGTGCAAAATAGCATAAGATTGAAGGCAAAGGGAAGGAACTAGCCCACCAACTATTATCACCACTCCTCTCACCAAGCCAACAGGTGGAATGAGCCACCCTACCACTAAATCTGCCACCCCTACCACTGCCCCCTACAAGTGCAGGGAGCAATCAAGTAGCCTGGGCAGCAACAAAAGGACTTGATTCCATCTATTCATTAGTCTTGATAGGTATATTAGAGGGATCATCAATCACAAGGTTGAAGAGATTGGCCATAGAGGAGGCAAAATTAAAAAGGAGAGATGAGAAAGTTCAAAGGGTAGAAGAAATGCCAACTCACATACCTCTCATCACTTAAGGGCTTGGACACGATTTTGATGATTTCTTGAAGACCCTAGAAAATCAAAGAGACGAAATGGAAGAAGAAAAGAAACAAATATTGTAGACACTAGAAAAAGAGAAAGAAGCCTACGTCACCCTACAATGGTAGTACACAAGGGATCTCTACGCTTTAGAGGATGGAGATAGCAACTAGCAAAGAGAAGAGTAGACAATCATAAGTATGAGAAAGTTTTATGGAAATATGCATAAAAGAAGGAGAGAAAGGGAAGAAGGGAGGGCCAACACAAGGAATCTATGGCCACCATGGCCCAATAGGAAGACAAGGTGAAACAACAAGAAGAGTAGATTAGTTAGCTGCAATGAGACAAGTAGGAGACCATATCAATGAAGGACAAAGTGCTCCAATTGGAGGGACAATAGGAGGAAGCCACTAAAAATTAGTAGAACCTTGAGACAAGTAGGAGACCATATGAATGAAGGACAAAGTGCTCCAATTGGAGGGACAATAGAAGGAAGCCACTAAAAATTAGTAGAACCTTGAGAAAAGGGTAGAAGAGATAACTAAGGAGAAGGAGGAACTCTAGAAAAGAATGAGGAAGCAAGCTACCACTCTAAAAGCCTTGACCAAGTGGCAAGAAAGTGGATTGGAGCAAGCCAAAAAGAAAATTAAATATCTAGAAGAAAGGAATGAATAACCTTTGCAAGAGCTAGAAGAAAGGAGTCAAGATTCAGCATAGGAGTTCCATAAAAACTTTGACCGAAACTATGGAACTCATAGAGGAAGACACGATAGAAAGCCTTAAGAGGAAATTGTAGATGGCCAAAGAGGCACTACGGAGCACTTTAAGACCTCTACCTTAGCTACCAAACCACAAGCCTACAAGACATGAGGTGGTATGCTAAATCAAGGCAAAGGGGCTCTTAGATGAAAGACTAATTATATTTGGCTTCATGGAAATAGAACACCCACTGCCATCACCTTTGCCACAAGAAGTGCATGAGTATGGCATGCCAAACATTGAAGATACCACTCCCTTGACTAGCATGCCATGGAAAATTTGTTAGATTAGTCTACTTCATTAGAGACACTGAGGGATCCAAATCAAAAGAGACTATGAGAATAAATAAGCTCAAAGAATGGTGCAAAGTGACACTACAAGAGTTGCCAAACACCCCCTTCCAAAGGATGAGTGAGGTAGCCACAATTTTTTGGGAGGAGGTGATTGCTACCTTGGGAAAGGTTGAGTCAAAGGAGATACCCATACAATTTGAGTTTAGTATGACAACATGGAAGCTCAAGGTAATGCATCCTATCAACATAATGGAACATGTAATTCAAATAGGGTAAGCCTTGGGAAAGCATTGGATTGATCAGAAACTACAAGACCAAGGGTTTTGGAACTTTAAGGAGGAGGACTATTGGAGTGATAAGGTTTGATAAGTTCTTAGAAGAGTTCGGGGATTTGAAGCACAATAGGCCTAGCAAAGATCTATCTTAGAGGCCAGCAACATGGCATGGGTGGCCTTTTTCAGTGGTACATCACCAGAGAGAGGAAAACCCTATTTCCTATCTTATCCTAGGAGGCATGGAATGGACTATGATTATGACATCCATGGAAAATACCACTTCCCAGTCATCTACAATATCAGAGCCACACGGCCAAATGATTGCCTCAAATTCCAAGAAGGAGACTTAGTATCAACATTCATACAATTTGTGGATGCATTCTAGAAATTTTTTGATCCAAACTTCATCGTCACATACTATTATCTCAAGCTACTAGTAGTCTTGCTAAACCAAAAAAGAGTAGTAGAAAAGGAGGGGATCCACCCCCTTATTCTTTGATGTCAACATAGGTATTGACAAATATGATATGGCTTGAATCATTCTACCTACCACCATGCTGCTGGCATACTATCTTAACCTATTAGAATATATGAATGCCACACATTTCACAAGTTGTGGTCACCCCTTTCTACCTATTAACCCCCTAACTTTGTTGACTAACTCCATCCTCAACCCCCTAGCTCATTTATTCCCACAACATGTTCAGGGTCCTTAATGGCATGATACCCCAAGAAATTGGATGACTTTTCTCCTTGAACATTACTTTACAATACACCTCATCCCTCACTAATTGGGTCCTCAATACCTAGAAAGCCTTAGCTTCTCTAGTGTAGATCCTTCTCCCAATCACACCATTCACCCATCACACACGAATTATTCCTTGTAGGTGCTTCACGAGTAGTGAAGACCCATCAACAGCCTCCCTCCCTTCATTTTATCACACAACCTCTTACCCTCTCTTTCATCATTCCATGAAGGTTCCATACACTTTCACTAGTGCCATGGGACTAGCACTTCAATAGTGAGGGGAGTAATGTTAAAAGTGGTTTGGCAAAATGGAGTGAAAATGAAGCAAGGGAGAAGAAAAAAAAGAAGAGCAAGAATCAAGAAAAAGAGTAAGAGTACGTAACAGATTGGAAAAAGAGTCTGAGAGAGTATAAGTGGCAAGAAAAGGACAAGGATCCTATGATATAAGATGTACCAAAATTAAATGTCATGGCACTTAAGAGCAAAAATTATATAATTAAATTTTCTTGAGCATCAAGCTCACCCCCAATGCAAATTGTAAAATCAAAGTGCAGTTAATGATGCATAGGTGTGTGAGTCAATGTCTTTCAAAAAATAGATAGTTTGAAGGGTTGTAGGATCCTGAAGGCAATTGGACCTCAAGATAATGGATGATGCACTGATAGAAAATTAGGCCCTGCCAAAGGTCGAAAAAAATAAAACTTCATACATAAGGTGAAATATCTTATTGTAAAGACATTCCACAACTAATGCAACCTAAACTTATCTTTTTCTCTATCATTTTTTTGGCTTTTCATCTCTCAAGTAATCTGTGTATGCAAGCTTTCTATGAAGCAGGGATAGAGGGTTCTTGGGAGGACTTGTGAGATAGTTCTTGACTTCTTATTGTCTACTCCTCCATCTTTTCTTCTCACCTTCTTGGGACCCTTCCCAATTTGAGAGGTGAGAGATATAGTTGCCACAATAGAGGTAGAGAACTTGAGGGGGATCGATTTCTTATGCCCAAGGGATAGTAGATTGAGAAGCATGGAGTTCCTAAGTGTAGACATCGATCATTAGGGGGAGTGTGGACTCAAAAAGGGCCTTGTAAAAATTTGATTAGGAATCCTTAATCTTGGATTAGTCCCTCTTCAATGGTCATCATTGCATGCCTTTTTGTCCCTTGGCCTCCTACATTCTTAGGTTTCACCCACTTTTTGTGGTGGACCCTACCTAGAAAGGACGGGGGCCTCTCTTTCTTTTCAACCTACTAACTAGTCTTTTTCATCCTCCAAGTTGGGACCACTACTCTTCCAAAAGTGCCACATTAGAAACAAAGATTTATTTTTGCCCCAAAAATAACTTTTTATATATTTTTATAAAAATTGAGTTTCTTTTTCTTAAAAGGTACCCAATCCTATTACAAGTTGAAATACTCATTTTCTATATAGTTTTTTGCATTAAAAGCCCTCTGCATCAGTTCATCCTCTAAGAAGAGACCACCACTCTTTCAAAAGTGCCACATCAACAACTCGGATTTCTTTTTGTCTCAAAAAATGACATCTTTTCACTAAAGATAGGTTTCTTTTTCTCAAAAGGCAAGCAATCATATTGCAAGTTGAAATACTCATTTTCTATACACTTGTTTGCATTGAAGGCCCTAATACCCACATATGTGAGACTTAGGACCCTACAAAGGTAGTTACATATCTACTTTATGCTCTACTACTCCTAATTTCCATATCAAGAGGGTGGACTAATTTTGACCCAAAAAAGTGACTTTTTTCCTCCCTTCTCGAAACGTAGTCTTTTCCATCTCTAGTGGTGTCTAACCATATTATATATGCATCTAAGCATTTTTTATTCTTTCTTTTGCCATCATCTTTAAAAACCATGCAAGTTAATCACTTGTTCTAGATCCCTTCTCCTCATGATGTGTCTTTTCTTTCTTTTTTATCTCCCATATTTTTCCTCTTTTATTAAGGTTACTTCCATTAGGGGGAATATGGACTCAAAAAGGGCCCTTTATCTTAAGAGTTAATGAATCTCCTAATGACAAGAGATTTGAGGTGGACCAATGGGAGAGGGGGTGGTGTACACATGTAATGAAGCAAATTAGTCACATTAGTTCACTTACCTTCACCAAAATAAACCATGTAAATTCCTTAGCCATGATGGCACTATGGTTTACTATAAAAAGGCAAGAAGTGCTAATGTAGGCATCTTTTTCACACTTACACTAATTTTGGGATATATCTTGTCCATCACCATCTTGGGATGAGGACCAAGCTTTGCTTCTTATATTTCGATTTCAACTTTCATGGCTATGTTGTGCTATGGTAGAATGGAAGTTGTGAATGGCATGGCCATGATTGAAGCATTTCATGTTATTTCTTGTTGTTTTCTTAGTTCAATTTATTAGTTTTCTTGTTGATTTTCATGGTAGAATAGGCCTTCTTTATATTGGTATCAGAGTAATTGTTTAGATCCTATCAAAAGTCATTTTCTTGCATTAGATCTAGTTGTAGTGACTAGGGAGTGGAAACCACAATCAAGCTTTAGTCACAGGAGATGGTTCTTCCATAACTATGGTTAGACATGGAGATCTATCACAAACTGTGACCAAGATAGAGGTACATGGCATGACCTAGTGGATAATGGAAGATTCCAGTTTCTTTGGTATGTCATGACCAAATTCGAATGGAATTTTGAAGATTGGAGGAAAAATGTGGGCTCAGTGGATTTAGTGAAAACTCTCTTTTCTTCTACTTTTCTAAAGCAAGGTTTCCCTTTCCCCTTTTAGGCTTCACCTAGAGTTTCCATGGAGAAAATCTGCATATATATATATATATATATATATATATATCCATGGCTTCTATCACACCTGAAAGGTTTCCATATATTGAATCCTTTCATCATGAGGAGCCTACTAACAACCCTTTTGGCTTGTCGGATTTCACGTTGATTCATCCTAAAATATTTTCATTGTTCTTGATGATTTCATTATGTGGAGAGCAAGAGGATGGAGGCAGATGTGATCTCAAAGGGGGTGCTTGGAAGGCAAAAATAGTTGTCATGGAGGCCGACATCTGTTGTGGTAGAAGGAGCATCGAAGTTGGAGGTAGGTATGTCTGGCTCGGTCAAAATAGAAGGAGGAATTAGAAGCCTCACATGGATCCACTTATGAACGGAGGTTCTTTTTTCTACCCTTTGTTTAAAGTCATCTTCTGAACTAGACTTAGAATCATAAGCTTCAACAATGATTTGTATATTGTGAAGAATTGAAGCACCATCAAAGACTCTCTCTCTCTGCCCTTGTTTGAAATATGGAGCTTCAAATTCTTCAGCAGGAACCTTTGTTCTTTCAAGTTTCCTTTGTGCTCTAACACATTGAGGCTACTATTAGTTTCTGACAATGTCCTTGAGCAACATCTATTAGAAAATTGGCTTGAGTGGTAGTTTTTGGATAGCATACATTATTAGAATTGGCACACTTTTAGCAAGGGCAAGAATCCACCATTAAGCTGGTGGAAGATACTATTTCTAAACTCGAGGAAGCTCGGAGAGTGAATCCAAGGAGACTAAAGATGCTTTGGTGTCTGAGGAATGCCTATACATCACATGGATTTCTATTAGTAGAGACACAAAAGGTCAATGAGCAATTCATGAGGGCAAAAGAATGTTTTCAGCAAGCTCTAGATGTGGAACCTAATAATGTTTAGTATAGGAAGGCAGTGGAGATATCTACAAAGGCATCTACTATCCATCAACAACTTCAAATGGAACTGAGTGCTTAGTGAGTTGTATTTGACTTACCATTTGAAAGTACCAATCGACATTTTTTCCAAGGGTCAAGACAAGATGAAAAGAAACAATGACTATAAGTATGACTTCCTTGATAAGAGAACTGCACTCATTTTTAAATTCTCATTGACCATCTTGGAACGATTGTAATGGCCACCAAAAAACAGGATTTGTAGCTACAAACACAACAGTCTGAGGTGATAAACTATCTACAAGACCAGCCTTAGCAATAGATACACATTTCTATTCCATAGCTTCCAATAGTGCCTAGTGTTCGAGTAGTCATTTTATCAAATTCATCGATGCAATAAACTCCATGATCAGCAAGAACCATTGCTCTTGCCTCAAACACATAATCAACAATTATTACATCCTTGACAACAGTCACAATGAGCCCTGTAGTAGTTGTAGTGCTGCCACATACAATCATTCTTGGGTTACCTATTACCATTCTACAAGGCATTTCATCATAATGGAAGGGGATTCTAGCTACCTTCAATCAATCTTGTACCTATGGATCTTGAAAGAGAAGAGCATGCTATAGGGAGTTAAATCCAACATGGAACAAGCTTATAATGGAGAATCTTGGTCTATTTGAGGCTGAATTGAAGCCATTCTTATCAAAGGGTTCTTCATTGACAATATACTTCAACTCCAAGTACAAGAGGTATTCTCAATCATCTTTTAATCTCTTGAATATAATATTGCTAAGGTTATCCAATTGATGGAAATACATGTTAAATTGACAAGAAATTTATCCATATTCCTAAATGCATTACATGATCATTCCCTAGAGCTTTCATGGATGGTAATGAGTACCAAACCACTCTGATTTCATTGCCATTATCATACTCTAAGCTTCCAATTTCTCTTTTACTTTTCCCTAACATTGGCATCAACTTGTTTGATTGTTGTCTCAAATATCATGAGAAAATTTGTGTCCAATGGTAAGTGGAAAATTTTGTAATGCAGTGAGTCACTACTGCTCAAGGTATTTCCTACCTACTTCCATTTCATTTTCAGCCCATTTCACTTAGTTCATGCATACCAAGAAATGGATACCAATTTTCTTTCAATCCATGCATTTCATGTTGTTTTATTAACCTAGTATTGATGTGCCATGTCATTTCCCATGAGGAAAAGTGGATGCCAAGCGAGTTGGTAGGACAATAGTGAAGTGACCCTCCCCTACAACAAGGACCCTGAAGGGGAGCACAAACTGGCTTGAGAGGGAAATTTGCAAACCCCTCAAGTCATGAATCCCACAAATTTTTAAATTTAGGTGTAGGTACCGATATAAAGAGTGATGTACTTTGGCCTAGAGCATGTTGTACTTGGCAAATGACTCCATGATGTATTTGGCAAATGTATGGATAAGATGTATGGCAGCATGATATGTGGGCAAAGGTATGGCATCATGAAACACATGGCAAATATGGGTAGAGATATGTAGGACAACATGTATGCTTATTGATGCATTGATGTACTTCAATTCAGCATTGAATGAATGAAAATAGGGTTCAGCATTGAAGGCTTTGGAAATGAATGCAAATAAGGATTCATTGTTGGATCACTTTCCTATAGTTACAACTAGATTAGTCAACTTGTTTTGGTCTTTGGAGAGATTATTCTCAGTATTTGCAAGTGTATTCAATTCTTTTATAGGCCTACAATGGTGGCATGCATAAAATTGATGTTACATATTAAAAAGTGACGGAAACAGGTACTTACAGGGTGTAGGGAACTGTAGACATCCACTAAAATTTGCTTACAAAAATTGTTGTACTTAGCCATTTTCAACGTTTGATAGCCCATTAGAAAGGAGACATACTTAGCTTCAAACGTAGCCAAAAATTTCATCGTTTGGATCATTAAATCTCAATATATTTGAGTTTTATTGCTAATGTATACTTAGAATAGATCATCATCTATGACCAAAAACAAGAAAAAGGATCCCAGTATGGATACTATCAATGAAGGTTTAAGGGATTACCATTAGGAAAGAGATCATGAAGCTTCGCAAGAACCTATTTACCATATGAACCATGATAGTGAGGAGGCAAAAATGATTTCAACTCATGCTGCAGTTAGCAATCAAGTGAATGGCGCTAGCACAACTCATGTATCTATGGATTCTAATAGCTTTCAACTATCCAATGATATAAGGGATATGAAGTCAACTCGTGGCTCTCATAAGTGAGAGAATATTACCTACAGTAGTCTCAAGTATTCCAAGCCCTCCCATTGTTAAGGAGCAACCAAAGATCACAATGCCTAAGGTTGTGGGGCACTATGAGGTTGGAGAGCCATCTAGAGCTCAACCCTCTCAATTTCAGCCTTGTTATGAGCCAAAGGTCTACACAAGCTCTCATGGTCAAGACCCACAAGAGATGATTCATGCTAACTCTAAGCATGATGAAGACACACATGGACGTGATCCTTTTTACAAGTCTTTTTATGTTCAATCATCTACTATCCCCGTTTCCAATGAAAAGCTAAAGGAAATGTATGCAAAGGGACTATGCTTCAAATGTGGAGATAAATGGTCTCCTAATCATAAGGTAAAATTCAAAGCCAAGAATTTGATCTTTGAGGAAGATTCATATGTTGAAGCAAATGAAGGTGATGTATTTCAACTTGCGAGCCCATCCACTCTTTTGAAGAGATGCATGACCATGAAGGGAATAGCCATGAGGAGTTTTATGATCCCATGGATGGTTTTCCATTTGACCCGGGTGGATATTATATGGATGATCTAGATTCCTTGAAGCTATGCTCTATTTTCATGACTCATGGAATGGTTCCAAAGGGGATAATACCCTACGCCTTAGAGGCTACATCAATGGAAGAATTTCTCACATTCTTATCAACACCAGGAGTACTCATAGCTTCATAAACACATGGTCTCTTGATGGGCTAAAGTTGAGCACTCAAGAAATGCCTTCCTCTCGACGGATTCAAGTGGCAAATAGAGCTTATGAGAGTAGTAATCATATTTTCTATAATGCTCCTACTATCACTTTATCTTCATTATGTACCACTTCGTTGAGTCTTATGGCCTTGGAGATGGGCCCCATTGATATGATACTCAACTACAATTGATTGAAGAGTATTGGAAAATTTACCATGTATTTAGAAAGGTTGCAGATGGAATTCCAATTGCATGGACAACACGTTATTCTTCAAGGGGTTGAGAAGAAGAAGTTGGAGGTGATTAGCCCCAAGAAGGTTAAGAGGGAAATCAATGCTAAGGCATGTATATTCACTCTTCTCTTGTCTAAGATTGATGAGGATCAGCCCTCTATAACCCTCTACACCTCTCCCAAGGACATGGATCCTTGCCTTTGCAAATTGTTGGAAGATTATAATGCTCTATTTTAGTCTCCCTCTTCTTTTCCTCCCAAAGGCGAAGTTCCAAATACCGAGCCTATCAATAAGCCTCCATATCATCTCTCAAAGGTGGAGAGAAAAGAAGTTGAGTGCCAAGTAAAGGAATTACTTGAGATGGGTCTCATACAACCAAGTCAATCTCCACTTTCTTCTCCCATTCTCTTGGTGAAGAAGAATGATAGATCATTCTGCACCTACATAGATTATCGTGATTTAAATAATGCCACAATCAAGAACAAGTGTCCAATACCAAGAATTGATGATCTCTTGGATGATTCGAAGGATGCCAAGGTCTTTTCAAAGATCAATTTGTGATTGGGATACCACCAAATATGTATGAAGGAGGGAGATGAATACAAAACAGCTTTTAGGACTGAAAGGGGACTATATCGTTTTATGGTTATGCCCTTTGGTCTTTCAAATGCTCCATCCACATTTCAAGCATTGATGAATAAAATACTCCAGCCACTCTTGTTTAAAACAGTTTTGGTCTTCTTAAATGATATATTGATATATAGTAAGAGCAAAGAAGAGCATTTACAACATGTTAAAGAGGTGTTTGACATCTTGAGAAAGCACAAATTGTTTGCCAAAGCATCTAAATGCACATTCATGACCAAAGAAGTAGAGTATTTGGGGCATATTGTTGGGAAAAATGGAATCAAGGTTGATCCAAAGAAGGTCCCCAATGTGTTAAGGATTGGCCTACACCGACAAATACCACATCATTGAGGGGTTTTCTTGGCTTATCTTCTTTCTACCAAATGTTCATAAAGAATTATGTGCATGATGTTCCCCTATTGACAAATAGGTTGAATAAAGAAGCTTTCTTTTGAGATGAAATAGCTGACAAAAGCTTCAATGAGCTGAAGCAACTCCTCATTTTCAGCACCTATATTGATCTGCTGGCCCAACTTCTCTAAGGCCTTTACTATCTATGCAGATGCTAGTGGAAGAGGATTGGGGACTGTTTTAGTCCAAGAACTGATAAAATATTGAGAATGCATGCTATGGAGGATCACTGATGAGCAAATAACCAATCATAATGAGGCAGAAGCATTGACAAAGAAAAACAACTAATATTATCCAAGCATAATGCAAATACAACTGATTGATAATGGCTGATGGAATGAGTGTGGGCATGAGTGCCTCTTATAGGCTTACAGTAGGTGGTATTGGTAGGTGGAGATAGGTGGAAAGTGACCTTGGTATTCACCAACTATGGTTTTAATAAACCATGCATACATGACCTAGTATAAGCCTTTATTTGCAGTTCATTTGTTTGCCTTGTTTGTTCCAAACAAAGAGGCTTTTGTGATGTTATTGCACATTTCTCAACACCCCTCCTCAATCACAACTAGAAAAGACACTGAATATATAGAGGCATCCACATTTTTAACCTTTTAAAAACATCTATCAGAAAATGAGCTACAAAAGAGGGACTGGTGAGTTCAATGTTGTGTTCATCTTCTTTGACTATAGCAAGATATGCTCATTGAGACCTTTTCTTAGCATAGCAAAATTTCTCCATATGCCCAATTTTCTTACAAAAATCACAGACTATGCTTTTCTTCCCTTTCACATAGAGAAGTTGTTGATCTCCTCTTGGGATGCTTGTTTCTCCCTTGTTCTTGATCTTCTTTTCCTCTTCCAGGAGAGAGGCTTTCATGTCCACAAGTTTTGGCTTTATCGTGTTGATTAATGTGGTAGACACATTATCAAACTTGGGTGGAAGGCTCTTGAGAAGCACTCCAATGAAAATGTCTTCATCCATCTTCAAGTTGATTCCTGCAAGTTGTGTCAACAAGCTTTCCATATAATTCAAATGAGTTGCAAGTGAGGTATTACTTTGCACGTCGAGCCTAAAAAATTCAATCAATAAGCCATATTTGGAGGATTTTGAATGAGCTCCAAATAGAGTTTCTAATCAATCCCATGTCGCATAAGAGGTTTCATAGTCATCAACATGATGAATATAGTTGTCATCAAGTTTGAGCTTGATAATAACCTAAGCCTTATCATCATGTTTATCCCATACGCCTAAAAGTGCATATTCCCTTGGTTTCTTTTCTTGACCACTTGTGATTGACCATAAGCCTTTCTTCATTAGGATCAGTTTGATCCTAGTTTTCCATGTATGGAATCCAACATCATTGAATTGAGATGTCGGTGAGTCCTTGCCCACACTGATATTGCAAGATCAACAGCAAATTAGCTCCAAAAATTTCAAATTTCAATTAAGCACAAGTGTCAAGAAGCACTAGCAAGTGATACTAGGTGATTTGGTGACTATGATACCCTTGAACTTGGAATCTTCAAGATTTTGCAAGTTCGATTCTTCCCCTCCTTGATTTGATACTAGAGTTGCAAAAAAAACTGAGAGTAGTACAATAGAAGTGTTGAATTTGAGTGTATCAAAGGACACAAGAGGATTAGTGTTAATCAACACTAGTATTAAGAGATACAATGTAGTTGGCACTTGATGTTGAATCTTCTTCTTGCTGATTCAAAATGGTAATTTAGCTTGGAAATCAGTGTTGTAGTATATCAAAGAGTCAGTGACATTACTGAGCCAAAGGAAGTAGGAAAAGAAAGAAAAAATTGAGCTTTGAGGTTGATGGCTATGGAGTCTGCATTAGGGTTTCTGGAGGCAATCTAGTTTTTCAGCTCCTGTGAATTGAATACTTGATCATTTTCAAAACTTTCTTTATAGAAATGAAGCTTAAGAGATAGGATATCAAAGCCCTATGATGCTCATCAGCATCACGATATATGCAGGCAGACTAAACCATACGAGCAACAGAGGGCGCAAACTAGCCTGCGACTGGGATTCCATGCAATGTTGGATAGTAGAACTACCAATGTCAGGGTTTGATGTGATGGGCAAGAGTGCCCTGAGTCAGGGAGTATTTGCCTAGAAGAAACCACGAGCTAAAACAGCTTGGAGAGGGAGATTCAAGTCCTCCACTGAAGGTGGATGAGAGATTCATGGAAAAGTGGAGGGAGCCAGAAATTCAAACTGGAATGACTCAATTAGTGGCCTAATGACTCACTAACTTAAACCCACTCTGAAACCATGATAAAATATTGAGAATGCATGCTATGGAGGATCACTGATGACCAAATAACCAATCATAATGAGGCAGAAGCATTGACAAAGAAGAACAACTAATATTATCAAAGCATAATGCAAGTACAACTGATTGATAATTACTGATGGAATGAGCGTGGGGATGAGTGCCTTTTATAGGCTTACAGTAGGTGGTATTGGTAGGTGGAGATAAGTGGAAAGTGACCATGGTATTCACCAACTGTGGTTTTAATAAACCATGCATACATGGCCTAGTCTAAGGCTTTATTTGCAGTCTGTTTCTTTGCCTTTTTTGTTCCAAACAAAGAGGCTTTGGTGGATATGATTGCATATTTCTCAACAAGAACATGGTGTCATAGCCTATGAAAGCAAGAAATTTGATGAAAAATAAAAGAAAATGCATGTATATGATCAAGAGATGTTGGTTATATTACATGCAATGAAAAAGTGGCATCATTATCTTTATGGGAGTCACTTTAAGGTGAAAAGTGATCATAGGGTGTTGAAATACTTTCTTTCTTCTCAGCCCAACTTGTCTCCTAAACAAAGAAGATGATTGGCAACTCTTCAATCTTATGTTTTTGAGATTGCATATATAGCTGGAAAAGACAATGTAGTGGTAGACGCGCTCTCTAGGATGTGGGCATGCAATGTATCTACTATCTCTACAAGGATTGGATAAATGACATACAGGAAGAATATTTGATGGAGGAGCATGCTACCACAATAATGCAGAAATTACAGCAAGGGAAAAATGAAGAGTACCCAAACTTCAAATGGCATAATGGACTTTTATGGTATAAAGGGAAGTGCTAATTGATCTCTCAAAGTAACCTTAGGCTAAAATTCCTTCAAGAAATGCATTCTTCACCCTTGGTTGGTCATCTTGGTCTCTTTAAGACCTTTGACAAAGTGCATAAGAGTTTTTATTGGAAGGGCTTATGGTGGGATGTGAAGGAGTATGTCTCTCATTGTTTGGAATGATATCAAAAAGGGGGTTTTGATGGTATGGGCTGATGCCTTGGATTGTTTACCTCATTTTTATACCTAAACACTCAATTTGGACACTCCAATCAAAGTTATGGCAGTTTTACAAAATCATCCCTATTTGGACAGCAAGCAGTCATTTCACTGTTTCAGGTTCATTGTGAGATTTCTTCATGAAAAGTGTTTCCATGTGCTTATGGATCTTCATCGACATGCTTTTCTTCATTAATGACTTGTCTATCACCCCATTATCTTTAGTTTTGAGGACAAAACCATCTTTGGAAAGGGATGGCTTGTAATGAAGCAAATTAGCCACATTAGTTCACTTACCTTTACAAAAATAAACCATGTAAATATCTTAGCCATGATGGTACTAGGGTTTACTATAAAGAGGCAAGAAGTGCTAATGTAGGCATCTTTTTGACACTTACACTAATTTTTGGGAATCTCTTATGCGAAACTATCTTGGGGTGAGTACCAAGCTTTTCTTATTGTATCTTCATTTCAGCTTCCATGGCTACATTGTGCTATGGTATAATGGAAGTTGTCTATGGCATGGCCATGATTGAAGCATTTCATGTTATTTTCTATTATTTTCTTAGTTGAATTTATTAGTTTTTGTGTTGATTGCCATGGTAGAATAGGCCTTTTTTATAGCACATTTTATCTATTGTCTTTTTTTCCTTATCCCTACCACTTATAAGCTTTTCCTTCTATGTGCCCTTTTAAACACCCCCTCCCCCCCAAAAAATTCTATTCCTATGACATATATAGTCAAAAAATGCATTTTTTCGTGTCTTTCTACAAGACATGCTTTTAGTTTGGTCATTATTTTACCTACATCCCATAAATCTTCTTAATTTTCTCTGCTCCCAGCTTCTCTTATCCATAGCCACACAGCCTACCTTATCTTAGCCATAGCCACACAACACACCTTTTCTCATCTCCATATCCACACAATACGCAACTTCTATTTTTCTTCCATGGTCATTCTCTTACCTCCATTCCAAGAATCTTCTCATCTTTCTATCCTCACAACACTCCCATTGCCACACAACCCCCAACTTCTTCCATCCATTGCCATATAGCACCTAACCTCTCTCTCTTTTTTTACAATAGCCATAGCTATACATCCCCCATGCTCTTCTTCCCATAGCCACCTAGCACCCAACTTATTCTCTTTCTTCCATGGTGATTTTATTCCAAAAAAAAATTCATTTTTTTGTGCTCACACAGTCATAACCACATAACCCTTCTTACTTTCATTACCATTCCAATAGCATCTATATGTTAGCAAAGGCAACCCCATGATTCCATATCTGCTATCTATGTACATAATACAAAGAATGAACATGGAAAATGGAAAGGATCATTGTTTAATAAGGATTCATAGGTTTATATGCAACCTTCAGCAATAGGGCCTCATCGAGTTCGTTGTCATGGTGTACCACAAAATCATTAGAAGGGTAGAGTACTTGGGTTTTGAGAGGCTAGAGATGGTGGTCTTGTTGCATCAATTCAACATGTGTATGGTGTGAAGGACTTGAAGCTATCTCCTAGGACTACTCTCGATAAAAAAATTTCTCAAATTCTAAGTCACTACTTTTATGTTCTTAACTTCTCATATGTTTTTTAGGCTTTTACTTCTTCTCTTTTGTCAGAGATTTTCCCTTTGAATCTTGTTGAGGACCAGCCTTTGGGAAGGTTGGTCTTGGACATACAAAGCTCTACATGTGGATGTGGGTGAGACAATGATGATTGAAAAGTCATCACAATACCTTTTATATTGCAAGTTTTTTTTTCTATAGGTTCATGTAAGTCAATGCTTGCCAATACATGCATCCAATTACACTCATCCTCTCAGGGCAAGGAGGATATTTTGTTAAGGGTCCATGTTTACACTTTCCTTGTGAGTTTCCCTTTAGCATTGCAGAGATAGCATCAAGGTCAACTAGTGACGTTTTCCAAGTGTCCATCTCCACTCGAACAGCTTTTGTTCTATTGTCCAAGAATATCAAGCCATTATCCCAATCTTCTATCACTTGGGCATTTCTCATCCATGGCTTGCCTAATTGAATATTATAGTCCACTCTCTTCATGACTATGAAGTTAACTAAGAATTGAATTCTTGCTATCTTTAGAGGCCAATCTTTTAGCACTCTGAATGCTCTAACTTTCATTCCATTTGCTAGTGTAACATTTAACCATGCAATTTCCACTAGTGGGTTTCCCCAAGCTTGCAAAACTCTAGCTAGGCATACTAACTCCCACTCTTGTATCATCAATTCCCTTACATGTGGCATCAACTAATGCAACAAAAGGTAAGACTATGTGCATTTCTATGCCCACCCAAAAGTCATTCACTTGTAGGGATCTAGATAATGGGCTCAAGGTTAAGCTTGGTACTTATGACTCTATGTCATGGTCTGATAAGTTGTTAACTCCATGTCCCCATCGGATCTTTCTATCCACTACTTCAACACTTCCATCGCACATGATTTTGCCTAAGCAGTTCTCCTAATGAAAAGGTTACAGGAGTTGATACCAATGGTGTGAGAAAATTTCCAAATTTTTCATTTTCCCCTAATTCAAGGCCTTTCTGCCAAAGTTCTTGGGTGGTTTGTCTACCTATGGCATCTAGGTTATGCTTGTGTGGTGCTACATGGGGTATTGATGTACCTCTTGATCTTAGGTGTGTAGGGGAGACTAGTGGACTCACACTAGAGAGCTCCTTAATCTCATCCTCCACGACAGGCTATGCATCCTGCATGTGCATTTAAGCTTCTCACACCAACTCTTTCACTTTGTCTACAAATATTGATTGGTGTTTTGGGTCGGGGTATTCTCCCACCTTGGCACTTCCCTTTGCCATTGTCTTAGGAGTAGAGGTTTCTACCTCTACGTCTATAACGTACTTCCCTTTTGTCAGTGTGGTGACACTATCAATTTTGAGTGTTATCTTGGCATCTTCCCTCTTCCTTCTCCTTCTCCAGCTCTTTTTTCCCTCAAATGTTTCATACAAGTTGCTAAATCCAAGTAATGAGATAGTAGCTTACTTTATTTGGGCTCATGTCATGACATTGAGTGCGATTGGTATGGCTTCATCATCAGGTGTTTTGACACTAAAGAGTCCAACTGGTACTAATGGCATAATTGTTGTACTAGTGGAGGGTTTTTGTTTAGAGCAATTAGTATATAAATGTATAACTCCACACCCTCAATATCTCAAGTCAGCCGCCTTGTCCTTGTTTGCATGATCCTTTTTAGGGCAACGAGATGAAATGTGCCTAGGATGTCCACAATTCCAACATGCTAGTGGTTCTTCGTTTGGGGGGCCCCCTAGACTTCTACCTCTTCCCCTGCCTAAAGCAATAATCGGCACTAGTTGAAAATCTATCAATATAGGATTACCCTCCTCGTCATAGGAGACAAGGATTTACATATGTTTCATCCTCCAATGGCTCATTTACAAAGTGTATTGAAGCATCACTTGGTGGATGGATCACTATGGGTCTAGGTGGCCTTGGGATTCCAATGGGGTTGATGTCCATCATAGGGGCAGTTGGCTTCGAGTCATTGGGCACTGGTAGAGCTAATGGAGCTCCTCTTCTAAAGTTGGGCTACCTATTCCCTAGATAGTAGGGCTGAGTGAAGGGTTGTGGATATGAAAGCCTTGTTGGCACTTGGCAGTGCAACATACATGTCCAAACCTACTGTAGTTAGCACAATACCATGGTCTAGGGTCGGAACATTCAGCTGGGAGATGATTCCCACCACAATGCACACATTGCACGTGGGGTGACACCGGCTTTCTTAGTATCTCTTGTAGCTTGGCCAACTCTAAGTTCAAGTTAGCTATTTCTTGGTTTTGGTCCATGTTTTTCCCTTATCCTACGTGCCATGGCTTGACCGATTACTAAGGATTGTGGTTCTCTCGGTATTCCTAGAGGTGATGTTCTCTTGCATTGTAACTCTTGAGCTTCTCTCTTTGAGTAAGTCATCCACACATATTTCCTCTTCAAAGGCCTTGGCTAACACATCCATTTGCAAGTTTGAGTTACTAGGTAAGGCCTTATAGAGCTCTTTGTTTTAGATTCCATTGATAAACATAGTGGAGACTGCTCTCTCATTGGGTCGCTCCACCATTGGAATCCTCTTGTATACTTCTCATGTGAGTGGCATAGTCTTGGATTTTCTCCTTGTCTTTTTGGTTGACATTCATCAGCTTGACATTGTGGTTATCTAAGTATCTAGCCTCAAAAATCCTTTTAATGAAAAGGCCCTTTCAATTATTGAAGTTATTGCGCTCAGTGTTGTCTAGGCTAGTAAACCAAGTTCATCCCTTGTCTCCTAGACAAAGTCCAAAATCTTGAGCATGCTGAGCAAAGGTCCATGAGACTGTTTGCCTCACACACCTACTCACACTACGCAAAAAATCTACAAGGATCGTAGTTCTCAAGTTGCTTTGCAGCTATAGGTATCTTAGTCTAGCTTCTAGAGTTTGGGGTGATTCCCAGTCTAGCTAGCAACGAAGTTGCTAGGGCTCCTTTGCTTTGCTCTATGGTAGTATTATCTAACAGTCGCTTCGTGAGAAGCTTATTCAATGTAATATTAGCCTCTAATTATCTCTCCCTATCGGCATTTCCTCGAGCTCTATTCCTACCTGGCATGGCTAGAATCAATTGAACCTCGTTAAGCTCTATTTCCTGGCATAGTCGTTGAGCATGTTGCTCCTGGTTGTAGCTAGCTAAGCATTGGAGGGAAAACTCTTCCTAGCCTCCTTTTCTGCTCAATATTGGCTATGATTTCCTCTATGGATATCCTATGGTGTGCTATTTCCATTTGATGGTTGTATCATGATATGAGTTATTGTATGTCGATTGGGAAATCGCATAGGTCGAGGTCTTGGTTGCATGTGTCCATGTTAGCACCTTCCATGTTGGCAATCTCTTGAACTACTGAGGTGTCAATGAGAATGATTAGGTCGGCTAAGGACATGTCTCTAATTGTGGTTCATTTCTTTCTTCACTCAGGTATTAGGTGGTTTAAAGTTGTTCACCTCTTTGTGTGGGGTATCTTGGTTTGTCCTCGTGGTCCCAAGCATGTTGGAAGTCCTACCGGTGGGTTCATTTCTTAACGTAATTCCCTTTTAGCATGTTCCTTGTTAATGAAATCACTTTGCTAGTTCATGCCTACTCACACACTGAGATGGTACAATGCAAGGTAAGATGTGCAAAATCAAGATTTTTCAACAATGCAATGTGCATTCTTCAATGAAATCATTCACACACACACAAGGTATTCAAATAGTGTCTCTACTGGGAAGTAAGCTGTAAGTGATCAGCTAATTTGGTCAGCTCTTAGGCATGTCTGAGTAAATTCCATTTTTGGCTAGCTCTGTGATCACACTCACAGGTCCAGGATCCAGATAGGGTCACTCGATATTTAGCTCACAACCTTTGGTATGTTTAGGGGTCTAGATGATCCCTAAGAATGTGTTCTTATTTTGGTGGTCTTCCCATTTGGATGTCTAAATTGTAGGTATCTACCCATACGAGCCCCAGATTCGACTATCCAAGCGATGAGTTTGGCTTGTCTAAATGGTCAGATCTGACTTGAACAAGGGTTCCCATCCAAGTCCGAGAAGATATGTCCAAGAGGACAATTCAACCGCCTCTAAGGTTGTCCGAGAGTGGGCTATCTAAGTGGACTTGTTACTATTCATGAGTGGGTTGTCTAAATGGACTTGTTACTATTTGAGTGGATCGATTCGGCCATCAAGAGTGGGTTGTTTGAGTGGACCAACTTGCCCATCCAAGTGGGAGTGCTCGAGTCTGAGTAAGTGTGTCCATGTGGACTTAAGTGACTCAGCCATCTAAGAGTGGGACTAGTTAGGACTCAGCCGTCTGAGGCCTAGGGATGCCATCTGAGCGGCGGTGGAAAAAACGCATCAAATGACAAAAAATCGATGACAATGAATCATTCAATCACACATGTGCCTAACTATGATCATATCCCCCATTCATCAATCATCTAAGGAGGGTTTTGAGCATACCTAGAACCATCGAGGGTGAAGACACACGGATTTCTGCTGCTCTATTAGCCTTCTACTCTCTCTCTCTCAATCTCTCACAAGTTGAAATGAGCTCCCCCCCCTATTTTGTCTCCTTTTAATGCTCTCTCTCTTTCTTCCCTTACTCTCTATTTTCCTTCTAGGATATTCAGAATCTTTTTTCCTTTCTTTTTCTTCTCCCTTATTTCCTGGTTGTTATGGAAACTTATATTTTCTTTCTTTTTCCCTATTTTGCAAGACTTAATGCATCCTACTAATGAAAAAATTCCTATCACTGATCTAGCTGACGTTCCTAAGTCTTCCAACAGCTAAAGTATCCAGCAGAGGAAATCAAGAACCTTCCACCTCCCTCGCTTCCTAGCTATATCAAGAACCATTTTAGAGATAAACTCCTACTCTATTGCTAGATTTGAGGCACGTAAGAACTCAAGCTTGGATCCATTGGTCCCAGCAATGGAACCAAAATGTTGTCACTTTCACTAGAAACCATTGAAACCCTACAAATGCATAGTTCTCATTAGAAGTCTCGCATTATGTGCATAGTCAAGCATTTCAAGTGAATGGCAATGGCTACCTCTCACATAGCCATGCATACTCTCACTCAAGGATGTAGTAATCCAATCATTGTAGTCCTCTTCCTTGAATCCTTCAATAGCTCCATGATTTGAGGCACTCACTCAAGCAAGCTCCATCCCCAAGCTCCAAGCTCTAACCTCCATAGCCGCATGCCCGAGAAAAGAGAAGAGAATAAAGAGAGAAGAATAGAGGAGAAGAAGAGCTTCTCCATGGTCCCTCACTCTCACACACTCATACTCTCCCTCTCTCTCACTTCCTCTCTCCCTCTCTCATGCACAAGAAGGTAGCAAGAGCAAGAGCAAGAGCAAGAAGAGAGCTAGTTTACACACACACCAAGAATGAGCTTATCCATTCATTTTTTGAATTTTATACATGCCCTTCTCCCCTTGGATATCCAATCCTTTTCCATCCAACCGGCCATCCAACCTTGGTCCCCTTTTTCTGTTCTCATGGCTCCTTTACATGTGTATTTTCATTTACAACTTACACATGAGGAAGCTTGGTGCTCTTTTACAAGGGGCTAAAATACGCTTTATTTCTTATGTGCCTTGTTCTTGATTTTTAAATTTTTCATGTGCTTCTTCTTTTTTTTCCAACAAGCTGTCTTTTTGTGCTCATTCATAAGTTTCTTTGCACCTTGTGTTGTTTTGCGCCTTTGTGCCTTGTGTCTTTCCGAGGTTAACAATAATCTTCATAGTCTATAGATCCTATAAGTGATAGCCCATCTTACCTACATCCCCATAACCAAGAAAGATGCATTTCATTGATTTAGCATCTAGCTTGTTGTGTTTATCCTCACATCAAAAGATATGCAAATGAGCATATGACAGAGATTTTTTAGACCATTCCTCTATAACTTAATAACCAATAGCAGTGCATGGGGATTCTAATAATTAAGTTTATGTCAGTAGTAACTACCTTAACCCAAAAATGTTATGGTAAGTCTATCTAGCTAAGCATACTGCAAACTCTCTCATGAATCATCCTATTCATGTGCTCTACAATACTATTTTGGAGTGGAATGTAAGAGGTAATCAATTGATGCTTAATACCTACTCATCGCATAAATTCTCAAATGTTTTAGAGACATATTCACCCCCATTATCTAACCTTAGGTATTTCATCCTATACCCAGACTAGTTCCTCAACAACAACAAGGCAACACTAAAAGAGGTAGCCAATATATCTTATTTCTACTTTATGGGATATGCCTAGACCTTATGTGAATAACCATCAATGAAAGTCACAAAATACTTCACGCCTTCTAGTGAGACTAACAGGGTATGGGATCACATACATTAGAATGAGTGAACAAGAGTCAGAGCTCGTCTATGCACATAATGCGAGACTTCTAATGAGAACTATGCATCTACCTTCCATAAAGATAATGATCACATAATCAAAACATTTATAATGAAGGGGAAGAAGATGCTTCAAACGAGAATGAATTTTCATTTCTTTTAAGGATATATATCCAAGGTGATGATGCCATTAAGATATATGTGATATGTCAATCATAACCAAAACATGGTCAATATGCCTAAATACAAGCAAGGGATAGAGGTTACAAGCCTTGGCACTTCGAGCAAAGATACAATTTCCACTGTAATCTTCTATGCGGAATCACCAAAAGATACATGATATCCTACATCATCCAACTATCCAGTAAAAGAGTAGGCTTTTGGCCAAAGCCAAAACATGCCATACATCATTTAAAAAAAAGTGTTGCCTAAAGAAAATTGTAGTCTAATATCACCAATGCTAATATTATCCAATGCCAAGTCATTTCCTAAACTAACAAAACCTATCAATGATGGGATTAAAACCAACCTCTATGTAGGGTAATATGGAAAGAAGCCCCCAAATCAAGCAACCAACATTGAGAATACATAGACAAAGCATTTGTCAAATTGAGAAGCATCAAGAAAGAAAGCTACTAAGATCTACTCATTATATGACTCAAGCTACACTACATTTATCTCTTCAATCTTTACACCGAACTTACTAGGAAAAATGCTGCAATCATCAGACTTTTTTTGCACTTTGCCCTTGCCTTATCTTTGTGCATATTATCACACATCTTATGGCACTACATCCAAATATGGCTATGCTTCCCATAGTAATAACATGGAAGAGAGGCCTTACAACCACAAGACTTACTACGAGATTGTCCATAAGACTAAGACTTCTATGAGTCTCTATCACAGCGGTTATTACCATGACTCGATAAGTATCACAAGGAAGAACAAGAGAGGGAGATTATCCTTAAACTCCATGCCTTGCAAAGTCAACTAGTTGAAAATCGAGCGTAACTCATTCAATTGCATGGATACACTAGTCCCTTCCTGCATACAAAGGCCCATGAGCTATTTCAACCAATATATCTATGAAGTTAATGCCTTGCAAAGTCAACTAGCTGAAAATCGAGTGAAACTCATTCAAATGCATGGATATACTAGTCCCTTCCTACATACAAAGGTCCATGAGCTATTTCAACCAATATATTTATGAAGCATGATTTTCCTTATCATAAAGCTTGTGTATCTTTTCCCATAACTAAAAAGCATTATCCTTAGGTGCCACAATATTGAAATAAACATGTTTGGACAATAACAATATAAGACTGGATTTATATAGCTCATCCACCAACTCATCCCAAGTATCCTAATTAATGCCTTCAAGATTTACACTCTCAATTTTCAAAGGGCTACCCTACTTCTTTTGATCTAGTACCTGCCATATCTGTATCTTTCAATAGGTGAATTTTTGTCATCAACCTTTTCAATATTGAAAATGGAACTATCATTAAAAGAACCAATCATAATGACAAGATACCAATGCAAAATCCAAGAGAATAGGCTACTACAAATGATCACGAATCAGCCCCAAAAAACTCAACCAAAATAAGGGCAAAACAAAAGGGAATACCAAAATATAGAGTTGTCCACCAACTGCAAGCAATAGATTGCAAAAGTAAAATGTATGCTCTTCAAGGCAATGCTGAAAATTGTAATTATACTAATGATAAAATAAAGACAACATCATATATCAATACAACTATGGGCAAATAGCCAAGAAAGAAAGTTTTGACTACCATGGATGTATCAGTGGCAATAGAGATACAAAGAATGGAACTGGCAATGACTAAGCATAGGTCTCTAATACCAAAGACTATCACAAACTCAAATTGTTGATAAACCATGCATCCCATAAGTATATATATGACTGAAAAACTACTAACAAAGATAAGTACCGGTGTCCAAGGCATATGAAATCAAATCAGCCTGATGTAATTACGTCCAATAACATACAAGAGAGCTTATACATGAACCTAGAGTCCCATTGTCTCAAAAAACCAAGTTGAACTGCATAAAGAATCCAAAGCTCTAGTGCTAGTAGCAAGTAGCTCCCATTGAAGCAAATTTGAATGCCAACTGAGCAATACAAGCTCAAGATATCAAGTACATGACTATTTGAAATCCAAGATACATCCACAAGCATGAAGCCCAAGTAAGTCTTCAAACCAGTACTATCGATGACTAAAGCTATTGAGATTTGCAATCACATCCATGCTACCTCTTTGCATGAAGGAGGGGTAGAGGATATGCATGCTACTTGAATCCCATAGGCATAGAGGGGAAGACTACCACCTACCCTATTCTAAATAACATTGTACTTGGATGTCACTTTCGTATATGATGAATGCAATGTCATTGTCTTTTTGTTCTTCAGCTTAGTATACTTGATTTTCTTGTGTTTGTACTTCCAGTCAAGTATCGATTCCTGTAATGTCTAAGCACTCATGAATCTAGTATTGGTCCCATGAGCCACCATAGCTGCCATGCTCTAGATTCGTGTTTTCCACATGGTATCAGAGCATAGCTGAGCATGTCTTAGCCTGTTTTAGCTCACCTCTCTACTCCTATAAGTCTTCTCTCACTCCTCTAACCTTAGGTCTTGAGTGCATGAACTCATTTTACACCTCCATCTTCACTTTGCCCTCTTGTCTGCCATAGCCAGACAGTACCCAGCACAATTGAAGCTTCTTGATCTACTCCTATAGCCCATATTTCTTCACACTTCCTTCTAGAGAAACATTTCCTACCTCTGGGCACTTCTCTATGCCACATAAAACTTTGACATTGGTGCCATCCCAGCCCAACATTGCAAAAATTGGAGGTCGTTGCCCATTTTGTGCCATATTCTGATCGTACCATCTTTGCTCTTCTTGCACATTGCAATCTAGGCCACTACCATGGGGTTTTGAAAGCCTATGAGATAAGCTTTCTATCCATGTAAAAAGTTTGGGAAATGATTAAGTCTACAATGCACACAAAGCAAAAAACCAAGCCAACACAGAAACCCTAATGAAGACTCCATAGCCAATCTTTAAAAAGCTTTATCTCTTCTTCATTTTCTCTCCTGCCACTCAAGCCACAGTGTTACCACTCAAATATCATTGGATTTGGCATACATTCTCACAACAAATCATTGAAGAGGGGAGATCTTGGTGTGTTTTTTTTTGGCAAGATTGAAGCATTGTGTCTCTTGACACTAATCTAGTGACTCTTGTCACTTGTGTCATCTAACACAGTCAACTTTGCCTCTGATCAAATCTGAGTTTTTGTGCTACTCCAGCATCAAATCAAGGAGGGGAAGACTCAAACTTGCAAAACCTTGAAAACCTCAAATATCTTTGAAGATTTCAAGTTCAAAGGGCATACTAATCATCTAGTATCTCTTTATACTAATCACCTAGTGCTTCTTGGCACTTGTGCTCAACTCTTCTGCTTTGCTGAAATATGAAAATTTTGGAGTTGATTTGTTGTTGATCTTGCAACCTCAACATGGGCAAGGATTCACTGATAGTTTGATTCAAAGGGGTCGAGTTTCACACCTGGAAGACCTGCATCAAGCTCATCCTAATGAAGAAGGGTCTCCGGGCCATCACAAATAGCAAAGAGAATAAGCCTCGAGATGTGAACCTTGCAATCATATGGAAAAAGAATGATGATAAGCCACATGCTATTATCAAACTAGAATTGGCTAATAGGTACATCCACCACGTGGATGCATGTGAAACCTCTAATGATATATGGAAGAGATTAGGCACTTTGTTTGGTGCACAATCAAAGTCATCTAAGTATGGAATACTGATTGAGTTTTTTAGGCTATATATGTAATCAAACACATCTCTTGAAACTCACTTAAACTACATGGAATGTCTCTTAACTTAGCTTGCAGGAATTGATCTCAAAATGGATGAAGATATTTGTATTGGTGTGTTGTTAAAAAGCCTTGCCTCCTGACTATAATAATGTGTCAACTACATTGATCAACATGCCTAGTCCTAAATTGGTTGACATTAAGGCCTCCCTACTAGAAGAAGAAAATAAGGTAAAATCCAAAGAAGAACCAAGAATCTCTAAAATTGAACAAATGTTATATGTAGGTACCAGGTACAAGGGCAAGAAAGATCAACTGGTATGTGGCTTTTGCAAATGGATCGAGCACAAGGAGAAATTCTGTCATGCCAGGAGGAAGAGGTTCCAAAAGGCCTATCTAGTTGTTGTTAAATAAGAAGAAGACCATGGAGCAAAAGAAGAAGAGGAAGAAGAAGAAGAAGAAGAAAAGCACCAAGAGAAGGACAAACCTCATCAGTCCTATTCTGATAGACTTTTTTAGCCTTCTATTTCCTAGCCCTAATGCTTCTGACATAAGCTTGTAAACTCCTCATGTAACCTTGTACTACAACCTCTATACACTTTGTGAGGCCCTTGTTACAGCCTCTAGAAGTCCACCACGTCTTTAGTACCCACACTTAGCCTTTTTTGCGACAGCCTCTGGTGTTTACCATGTTTGTGGTGTGCCCACACTTTTTAGGTGGTTGCTCACTAAATCCTCTACACTTTTTGTACTTCTCTGGTTGTGATTGAGGAGGGGTGTTGAGATTTACAATCACATCCATGCTACCTCTTTGTATGAAGCAGATGGGTAGAGGATATGGAGGCTACTTGAATCTCGTAGGCATAGAGGTAAAGATTGCCACCTATCCTATATAACATTGTACTTGGATGTCACTTTCATATATGATGAATGCAATGTCATTTTCTTTTTCTTCTTTAGCTTAGTGTACTTGATTTGCTTGTGTTTGTACTTCTGGTCAAGTCTTGATTCTTGTAATGTCTAAGTACTCATGAATCTAGTGTTGGTCTATGAGCCACCATACCTACCATGCTCTAGATCCGTGTTTTCCACAAAAGCAACTAAAGCATAAAATCAACCCTTCAAAGCATCCAATGTAGCTCAAATCCGAGCTAAAGCCATCCATAATCATATCCATGTCCAAGTACCAATGCTAGACATCAATGCATGTAAGTGCATACATGAATAGCATCAAGCCTCAATATGCATAAAGTTATTGTCAATAGCTTCTTATCCAAACTATTATTACACAAATAAAAGTAAACAAAATTAATCTAATCAAGATCTAATAAATCTAAGTAGTTTCCCAAAGAATAATCATAACATTGAGCACCAAAATAACATCACTAAGATATTAAATAGGCATAATGGAGCTCACTGTTTGCTATCCAAACCAAAACTCTTCTATTCAATGTAAAATAGAGAACTTAAAGCTACATAAAATCAACTCTATGAGTGCTCTAATCTGTAGCTCTCATTCTGTCTTTATTTCTAGCTACAAAATACTTGAATCTGATATCATATACAAAATTTATGGCCAAAATATGAAAGTGTTTTCAAGCTATCATAATTGTCCACAACTTCCATAGCATGCTCTTTATCCACTCCAAATGGATAGAATGACTACTCCTCAGCTCAATAAGCACTCAATAAGACTCAGCTAAGTATGGGAAGCTTATGCTGAAGGAAGACACAATGGTTGCCATAAAACCTTGAGTTGAAGCTTTAAAATTGGATTGAAGTAATGGATGAAGAAACTTCTTCAATGGTTGACACTAATACCGATTGAAAGGTGGAACCCAAGTGGAAGCACACAATCAGAAGCAAGAGCAAAGCAAAAGCTATGGTGGATATAGCAAGAGAGAAAGAGGGAGAGATACCTTATATGGGAACTCCAATTGTCACAATGTGTGATCAGCCTTCCCTTATTCAGTAGTCACTGCAATAATAAAGAATAAAGTGACAATGACAAGTATCTACTTCCTACAATGTATAGGTGTGCAATCACAATGTGTGAAGTAAATACAAGGTGGTGTAGGCATAGGCACCTTTTTCCCCAACATTTAGAAGAAGAGAGAGAAGACACATGCACTATGAGGGTTAATTAATGTTGGAAGACCAAAACTAGACATTGCCAGTTTTCAAAAATAGTATCATTGAAAAGATAAGCTCACTATTTCAATAATTACCACCACCAACCTTGTAGGCATACTATAATATGAAACATCCAAAAGACCAGGTTGCTTCTTTCATCATCTTTCAATCACTCTCTCTCTTGAGTGTAAAGATAAAGAATTTGAGCAAAAGCATTATGCCGATGCACATCACAAACACCCCAAGGCAATGCAAAAGCTACACAACACAAAGAAAGGATTGGAATCAAAAGCATTGCCAAGGCAATAGTGGCCACCACCTTAAAAGCACTATGGAGTAAAAGGAGGGAGGAATCAAGAGGTATATAATAATAAGAGAGAAAACCAATGCAATAATGTCAAGAGGAGAAGGGAGATGGAATCATGTGGGGAAAAAGAAAAGAAAAGAGGAGAATAGAATAGTGAACACAAGGATTAGAGGAGAAGATAAGACAATCTTTTGAAAACAATGTGGTGAGTTTACCTCTCCTCATGTGTGTAAACAAAAAAGAGGAGAGAGAGGTGAAGCAATCGCAAGCATACATACACACAATGGATATTTGAGCACACAGAGGAGTTGTCAAGATTGTGGGAGAGAAGGAAGGAGTCTCACTTGTAGCTTTCTTGCTTGCACAATGGGGGAATACACACAGAGGTGGAGGCTGAAAACAGTTTTTCCTCTTCTTAGTTGTGTAAGCCAAAAGAACTCTAGTACATAGAAATAGAAGAACCCTATATATGGGTCTCAAACCAAACTCAACTAACTAAGGTGGCATACTAACTGAGCCACGAACTAGAGTAGATAAGGATAGCTGTCATCTAGCTATTATTCATGGGCGGTGTATCAACTGCATCTGCAACTGACAAGTCGGTGACATAAATGCACAACGGTCACCCTGGCATATCATGAGTGGAGCTCGATATCTCAACACTCCCCCTCGAGCTCAATCCCAATTCTTGCACACCAAGCAGGTCTCTGAACTTGCGCAGCTTCTCTGCAGCTAATGCCTTCGTGAATATGTCAGCTACCTGATCCTCTATGCTGACATAAACTAGATCAATAAGACCTAGTAAAACCCTCTCCCGCACATAGTGATAATGCACCTCAATGTGCTTTGTTCTAGCATGATAGACTAGGTTATTTGCCAAGTGTATACTACTCATGTTGTCACAATAAATGACAACTGGCCCATCTGTAGGCTAATGCATATCATAAAGTAGCTTATGCAACCAAGCTACCTCACATGCAACCATTGCTGCACCCCTGTACTCAACCTCTGTGCTCGACAAGGCAACTGTAGGCTGTTTCTTGCTGCTCCAAGTGACTGCAGCACTCCCAAAAGAGAACACATATCCACTGGTAGATCGTCTATCAGAAATACTACCAACCCAATCACCATCAGTGTATCCATGCAACTGTATCTGAACCCCAGTCTCATAAAATAGTCCATACTGCAATGTGGACTTCACATACCTGAGTATGCGTCTAGCCACATCCAAATGCGGTTTCCTTGGAGCCTGCATAAACTGACTTACCAATCCAATAGCATAGCTCAAATCTAGCCTGGTAATAGTCATATAAATCAAACTTCTTACTATGCGTCTGTACATAGTAGGGTCTTCTAGAAGCTCACCTGCATCTACGCTTAGCTTCACATCCTGCTCCAAAGGAACTGAAATAGGCTTACAGCCTATCATCCCATATTTGGATAGCATGTCCAATCCATACTGCCTTTGTAAGAGCCATATCCCACTTGGTGATCTAATCACCTCAATGCCCAAGAAATAATGCAGCTCTCCCAAATCCTTCATCTCAAACTTTTGCTTCAATAGCATTTTCACATGAATGATATCTTCATCACTATCACCTGTGATAATCAAATCATCAACATAAATGACAAGCAGCATAATACCCTCCTCTGTTTTTCTCACATAAAGTGAGAAATCTGCCTTGGAAATCTGAAAGCCAATAGTGACAAGATACTGTCCTATCTTGTCAGACCATGCTCTAGGTGCTTGCTTCAAGCCATACAATTCTTTCTTCAACCTGCAAACAAACTCAGGATGAACAACATGCACATAACCTGGTGGCTGCTCCATATCTACCTCTTCTTGCAAATCACCATGCAAGAAGGCATTCTTTACATCCATCTGATGTAAAGACCATTCCTCTGATGCAGCCATAGCAATGACTGCTCTTATGGTTGCCATCCTTGCAACCGGACTGAATGTTTCTTCATAATCAATGCCATATGTTTGTGCATACCCCTTGACTATTAATCTTGCCTTGTATCTATTCACAAAACCATCTGCATTGTGCTTTACCTTATAAACCCACTTACAGCCAATTGCATTCTTACCTTTAGGCAAAGGTACCAATTCCCATGTAGCATTTGCTTCCAAGGCATCCATTTCTTCATCCATAGCTTTCTCCCATTTTTCTTTTCCCATGGCTTGCTCAAAAGAAGTGGGTTCTGGTTCATGTATCACTTTGATCATATAGGCATAGTGAATGGCTGTAAATCCATCATATTTTAGCCTATCCACAAGATACCTAGCTCTGGTAGACCTGCACAAAGTAGGTTCACTCCCAGGTGCTCTCAAAACATCCCTGGTCTTCCTTACTCTAGGTGTAACAATAGAAGGAATACCCAACTCATCATCAATGCTCTGTTCTGAACCACTGGATTCACCATCCACATAAGAGTGACCTGCATTCACATCAAACATGGGCTGATCTACCTTCTCTTTTCCTTTTCATGATACCTGCATACCACTATCTGCATTGCTTTGAGAAGATTCTCCTGATCTCAATCTGTCTGTCCATGGCGAAGAATGTGAACCACTGCTAGAGGACGCTCCAGGTCCACTAATATCTTGTGACTGCTGCTGTGAATTCTGTGCAGCATTACCATTTTGTGCATCTACATTATCAATCACATTTACTGGTTTATACCAGCTACTCATCTCATCAAAAACAACATCTCTGCTCACTATAAACTTACGAGTAAAAGGGTTATAGCATCTATACCCTTTTTGCTTCTGCAGAGAATAACCAATAAAGATGCACTTCTCAGCTTTTGGATCCAACTTGGATCTCAACTCATCTAGCACATGAACATAGGCAATGCAACCAAAAATCTTCAAATGAGAAATATCTGGTTTCCTACCAGTATACCTCTCCTCTGGAGTCATCCCATGTATTGCTACAGTGGGAGTCCTGTTCACCAGTCTCCACAAATCCTGGTTTTTCCATTTTCCTTGCATCCTCCATCCATTCTGCATGACCTATCATGTGGTTTGATGCACCTGAGTCAACATACCATACATCATTGCTTTCTTCTACACTTGTCACATAATTATTCATGTGCTGCACCATAAACAAATGCTCATTTCTGTCATCACCCTGTCTATTAGAAGATGCATAATTTTCTTGTTGCAGTTTTCTATTCATGATGTCATTCTACTTTTTATAGCAGTCTTTAGCCATATGACCCATTTTACCACAGTAGTAGCATTCAACATTACTGTTTGCATTTTGGCCTCTTTGCCATCCACCATGATCTCTTTGGCTCCCCCTGCCTCTAGAGTTACCACGTCCTCCTCCATAGGACTGGTTTTCTTAAGTTTGCTGCATATTCTGATTTCTACCACGGCCTCCAAATCGGCCTCCTCTACCTCTTCCAGCATTTGAGTAGAAGACAGCTTCTTTTGAAGTTCCTCCTGAAGAAGATGCACCACCATTTCTCTGCTCCTCAGAAATTAGAAGAGCAATCAACTCCTCAAAATCAGGAAATCTTTCACGGACGGAAATGGATGTTCGGAACTGTGCATAATCCTTTCCTAGACCATTCCAGGTCACTGAGACTAAATCATCATCTTCCACTGGCGACCCAATGGAAGCAAGTGCATCTGCAATCTTCTTCACCTTCATGTGGTAGTCATTGATGCTCATATTTTCTCTTTGCACATTGTGCAACTCTTGCTTGAGCTGCATTTTCCTGGCTTGCGTATTTGTGCTATACATTTTTGACAAAGTATTCCATGCCTCCTTTGGCGTACTTGCATCCTGAATATGCACAATCATAGAGTCTGAAATGCTGATAGACAGCCAATACATAACTTTCCTGGCTCTCTCATACCATGCTTTAAATGCCTGCATTTGCTGTTGATTGGGAACATCAGGAAGAACTGGTTCTTCTTCATTTCCTGCAACAAATTCCCAATATCCTTTTCCCATAAGGAAATTCGTCATTCTAAACTTCCATGCTTGGAAGTTGTTCTTATTAAGCTTTTCAGTTACAATCTGTGAAAGAGAATCAGACGCCATTACAGAACACTGCAAAAAATTCTGTCACTGCAAAAAACACAGCTTCACCCTCACAAGGGCAAATCTGCAAAACTGGCGAAAGTGGTATTTGACCACACAGTCACTTCCTAGTGACGATTTTGCATAAACAGGAACCAAGGATGATTCTGTAACTCCCAATGTCTCTGCACACAAGTATACGATGCAATTTCTGTGGTAACTTTTCACCGACCTGTAGAACAGTGGTTGCACAGCATAAAATAGGGCCTTTTCCTGAGTGTATGCAGAAAACTTCCGCCTCCAAAATAGGCCCCGAATTTGCTTCACCGTGAAGGGCGTCTCAACCTGAGACAATGCACTCCTGCACTTTCCGGTTGTGCTACCTGCAGAGACTTGCTCCCAAACCAGAAAAATGAAAGCAACACTGGTCTTCTTACCAGAACACCGCGAACTTGGCTTGCTTTCTTGAGCTCCTTACCACGAACAAGGCTCTGATACCATGTCAAGATTGTGGGAGAGAAGGAAGGAGTCTCACTTGTAGCTTTCTTGCTTGCACAATGGGGGAATACACACAGAGGTGGAGGCTGAAAACAGTTTTTCCTCTTCTTAGTTGTGTAAGCCAAAAGAGCTCTAGTACATAGAAATAGAAGAACCCTATATATGGATCTCAAACCAAACTCAACTAACTAAGGTGGCATACTAACTGAGCCACGAACTAGAGTAGATAAGGATAGATGTCATCTAGCTATTATTCATGGGCGGTGTACCAACCGCATATGCAATAACTAACAAGTCGGTGACATAAATGCACAATGGTCACCCTGGCATATCACGAGTGGAGCTCGATATCTCAACAGAAGTAGGGATAAAATATTCTTATTCTTCATTCTTCTTCTTCCACACAAAAGAACTTAATCTATAACATGATAAAAGACTAATATAAAGCGTTGAAATATATACATCTGGTCACTAAGTGTGAAACCCACCTAAGGATAGACGAGGTGGTACAATAAATGTACTATAACCAAGAGAGGACTACATGATTAATATAGTCTAGCTATAGAATCACTAGCATATCCTCTATGCATGTCGCCCAATGTGCCACTGAGTAAAGTTCTACCACATCACCAAGGTGTGTAGTATATGCAAGCACGTGTGGAGCTTGATATCTCAACACTCCCCCTCAATCTCAGCATGAACTCATAGACTCCAAGAATAGTCTTGAAGTGGCAGAGCTTCTCAACTTCCAAGGCCTTGGTAAAAATATTTGCAACTTAATCCTCTATACCATTATAAATCAAGTCAATATTACCTATTAGAATCCACTCTCGAATAAAATGGTAATGGACCTCTATGTGTTTGGTCTATGAATGATACACTAGATTCTTGGCCAACTAAATGCTACTAAGGTTATCATAATATATAATAACCACATTATCCATCTATAGCTCCAAATCACTAAGTAGCTTTTGTAGCCAAGCTACCTCACATGCTATAACTACAACACCCCTATATGCTACCTCAATACTAGATAGTGTGACTATAGGTTGTCATAATTACCTTGCTGCTTTTTGCCCATTCTAATTTTATCATTTTCTTGAAACAATTATTAGAAATGTGGCCTTTCTTACCAAAATGTCATTATTTCCTATCAAATTTTTGTTATTTGTCAAAACTTGAAACTTACCCTCTTTGGCACCCCCTTCCTCAAGTCTACCCTCCCCAACTTTGTTGTGCACTATAACTTTGCCCATGACTCCCAACTTGCCCTCTTTGGCTCTGCCTTCCTCAAGACTATCGTCCTCTACTTTGGTGTGCACTATAACTTTGCCCATGGCCCCCACCTTGGCCTTCGCCATGATCTCTATCTCTGCTAGTAGAGTAAAACACCTATTCATCCTTGATCTTTTTACTTTGAGAAGAAGAGGAATCCAAGCCAAGGTTCTTTTCTTGAAGTATCAACATAGAAATCCATTCTACAAATTCAAGGATATGATCCCTAGTATTCATATATAACATGAAGCTATCATGCTCATCTCCAAGTCCATCTAAAAATACTTGCATAACATCATCAGTAATTCCTAGATGTAAGAGCTTCCACAATACTTTGATCTTTAATGCATAGTCATTGATGCAGATTTCCTCTCTCTTTTGAGCACATAAGTAGCAACTACCCATAAGCAACATCCACCAAGAAACTTGAGACTATCCACCAACCTTCCAAACCACTATAAACTCATGGAAAATCTTGTCTCTCTCTCAAATAATACCACTTGAGTGCTTTGCGTTTAGCTCACATGATCATGCTCAAGCACTCAAATATCATCATCCTTACTTCATCATGCAACACTTGAGAGTACCTCCTCCCTCAAAGCTTTTGACACTTGACCTTCCCCAAATACACTCAACTAGCTCACAAACCACCCTTGTGGGTGATTGTGTCATGCTCAAAAGCCACATTGTCACCAAACATACCACAAGAACTTAGTATAAAAATCTCATCAAGATGCACAATAGGATTATCCACACTCAATTCGATTGGGACCACTTGAGTGGCTCAAGGCCACCACCCTTTGAAGGTTAATACCAACCAAACTCCCATGCCACCCTACCTGAGTGGTAGCACTTGGCACTTAGTTGAGTAGAGCTATTTAATCAATATTTATGCATGCTCCTATGCCCACACAATCAAACTAGGTTAGCCACCTTTAAACCTCGTAGATTAGCCTAGTCACCACATAGAGTCACCAATTGTCAATATCATTTATGTCCATAATAAAGAGGCACTTCACTAGTCCTCTTGGAGGCACAAGCACCACACAGTCAAGGCACGTAAGTCGCATATGCCACCCAACTAGAAATATAAGCACATCATTAGGGTCAAGCTTATCACACTTAGTTTATAGTGCACCATTCTTGCTCTAGGTAGAACCTAAGCACTTAGTCATACACTTCAACCTTAATCCCATGCCTAAACCTTACTCACACCTACAATCCTTATACCACATACAAGTCACTCAAGAGCACTTAGGATAGGATATGTTAGCTCTAACTCAACATATCGGGAACAATACACCTAGGATCACAATTCACATCATTTGTAGCTTGCATGAGTAGTAGGATATCTCATACTTAGGATATTCAAGTAATCTAGATAGGACACCCATATTGAGATTAGCAATAAGCACAAAAATTGTAGTGATAGATTCATAGTTAGGGTATGCACATTCCCATTAGGCACCTAGATATTCGCTTCACCACAAAGTTGACCTCTAAATCCTAAAGGATCTTTGAGGGGCTAAAACCTCAAGTCCTTGGACCACTAAACCCTTAAGCTAATTTACTCCATTAATCAATATAGGCTATGAAAATGCTTAATTCTTAGGTTACACAAACCTCCAACTTGGTTAGGCTATGCACATAACCACCTCTCATAGGCATACACAATTGTACATTACTTCTAAGAAGAATTACATCACCTTCCATAGTCTAAGTGTTAGCACATTAAGGTGCTAAGGTACCTCAATTTATTGTAGCTAACATGTAAGATGATCAAACCCAATCATAATAGGGTCATGCGCCTATGATTCATCCTACTTAGATTATGTGTGAAAATAGGGAACATTTAGGCATCTAAAAGAGATAACTACATGAGACTTGGACCCCATTGATTGAATAAGAAAAAAACAAAAGGTAACTTAAAATTACCATAACTCCTAAATTCTTCATGCACATCACCAAATGATTTTCAAAAAGAAGAAAGCTCTAGTTGTACACTACATAGAGTATTGGATAGTGCTAAATTACAAAATTCATAAGCTACAAATAAAGACCAACTAGAAAGAAAATTCTAAACAAAATAACTTGGAAAACCAAAAACCATTACTCAAATATTGGAAGAAGGTGAAAAGTATCAATGACATTATCACAAAAAATAGGAACCTTATAATAGATACAAGCCAAATACATCAATCACAAGTGCATGCACTTGCACAATAATTGGCAAACTTAACTGCTAACAATAGCCAACCATCAACATATCTTATGAGAAGCAAAGTTCAAACATACACCCATACCTCTTCTAATCAGAGTGATCTAACTAGTAGAACAAGAAAGGCAAAGCCATGTAACTTACATTATGGATAAGAAACAAATTTTGCAGAATGTCTCAAGGGACTTGCACAAGTCCTTAGTTAGTTTCTACACTCTACAATAGAAATTCACTCAAGCCAACAAACACAATTGGGTTTAGGATGCCAATACCAAATTTTGGTAGATTTAACTAAGTACATCCTTTAACCATCTCAACTCAATAAGAGAGAAAGGACATGCAGCACTGAAATGAATGATATAAGAAGGCTACTACTTATTAAGACAAGTCTCACAAGATCCTAGAATGACTATGTAACTAGACTTATGCAAAGAAAATTACTCAATAACTCAAGCACTCTATAGTTTGGAATGCACATAGCTAAGACACCACTCAATGGAATGGGTTTCATCCTTTGAACCAAAGAGCAAGTGAAGATCTCATTGATATCCAAATAATTGGACAAATACAGAGTGGGAGATGACCCCTATAGAGCTATAGGGGTCATCCCTTAGATTTATAGAGCAAGTGAAGATCCCATTGATATCCAAATAGTTGGACAAATATAGAGTAGGTGATGACCCTTATAGCTTTATAGAGCACTTTGAGCAAGTATATGAGGCAAAACATCTCACCACTAGCTCAAAGAACACATGGTTTATGGGATTAAATGCTAGTGACAAATTACAATTTTTCACTTCAAAATACATCCTTGTAATGCACTTTGCAAAAGATAGATATAAAGATAACCTCATCATATGGTTCATGAATATTATCTTGACCAACTAAGAGGAGGAGAATATGAATAACCAATAAGAGGAGGAGAACATGAAAGACTAAAGGTTCAAAGTCTATACAAAGAGGTTTCTTGGTATAGAGAAACCAAATGCTAAAGTTCTCCTAAAGGCTTTTGTCAAGAATAGCCACAATGAAAGAATTTATGAAGCAATCACTTGAGGTGTCATAAGCTAGGATGAGATGGTTATGTGTCCCTTCTGACCATTTTGGGCTTCAAAAGATTCTTCTAGCCATTTTGGACTTCAAAAGATACTCACCCAATGGTGATGTTGTCTCAAAGATAATCCTAATGTCAATTTTTTAATCTTGGAAGAATCATGAGAACAAGCCTGTTGGAAATGAATCAAACTACATCATACACTTTTTTATTATCACGATGGCTTGTAGTGACCTTAATGAGAACACATGACTCTAATGTTGAGGAAGGTCGTGAAACAAAAGACAAGTCATCAAAATACAAAAGCGTGGAACATATGGACAATGAGTCAAGAATGAGTCCAAGTACTATGATCAAATGGAAGAACCATTGAGTAAACCTAGTGGATTCCAAACAGACAAAGGTTGAGGGACTACTAGTGGATAGTGGAGCAATAAAAGCAAAATTCAAAATAGAATGGTTAGACCATTTGGGCCTACAGATCTTGTTTTGACTATTGAAGACTTTGCAATAGAAGCAGCATAAGACATAGACATTGACTCCTCTTGAGAGTTAGAAAAGTCAAGATCAAAGTTTGAGTGCAATAGACACTAATCCTTAGATATCTCAACTAGCCAAAGGGTGATTAACAAAGAGATATCCCTTATTCATTTGAGGCAATGGCAACTGGAGAATACTTAGAAGAACAAGACTTTGATTTTAAAAATCCAAAACAAATCGCAAGATCACCTAAAAGATTCACACAATTCAAAAACGGGGATGAATTATAATGACCCTTGGTCCAAAGACACAAGAAATCTAATAAATCAATTAAGGAACTTGAAAAAGTTAAGGAGGTGAACTTATATTGTTTAGGACCTCATAGAAGAAGGTAAATAAAAACTCAATAGTTTTCTCAAGGAATTCCAAGACATGTTTACTTGGACCTACATTGACCTCAAGGGAGTCCTACCACATACTGATGCAAACATCCCAACTAACCCCAATGTCAAGCCTACAAAACACAGACCTTACCCAATGAATCCATGAAATGCACATCTTTTTAGGGAAGAACTAGATAAACTTCTCGAGGTGGGATTCATTTACAAAACATAATGACTAGGAATCACCTATCACAATAGTACTTAAGAAAATTAAGGAAAATCGTGTATCCACAAACTATAAAAAGGTAAATGTAGCCAACAAAGCGATCATTACCCATTGCCTTACATCAAGTAGATGATCGAGTGCATGCTAGTCAAGGAAGTAGCTTTCTTGTGGATTTTTTAGCTACAACCAAGTGTAAGTCCACCCAAACAATTGGCACAAGATAACCTTGCTATGGAATGGAGAGTGTTCAATACATCACCATGCATTTGGGACTAATAAATTCATCATTTACGTTTGAGCTTGATATGCACTATCTTCAAGGGAATGGTGAAAATGGGTCAAGATGTTTATAGATGACCTTTGTGTCAACTCTAATCAAAAAAAGCACCTAAAAGGGTTAGGCTACTCTTTGAATGATGTAATAATATCAATTTTCTCTAAACCCTTTGAAGTTCTAGTTTTAGATGAAACATGAACTCATCATGAGCCATGTGGTATCTAAGAACATTATCATTGCAAACATTGTCAAAGTTCATGTCATCATGGATAAGCATGCAATGCTTCCTACGCTATACTCGATACCATGGATACGTTGTGCTCAATGATGCCACTATACCAAGTCCCCTATAGAAGCTCTTTCTCATTTGGGAATGGATCAAGGAATTCCAAGCTACATACAAAGCCCTCAAATAGGCTCTAATCATTTCCAAACTGCATCAAGAAATGCCAAGCTACGTACAAAGTCCTCAAAGAAGATTAGATAATAGCACCTATCTTATGAGCCCCAAATTGGACTACAATACTCCTCCATATATACATGGTACATGAAAGGTTGCTATTGGAGGGGTACTTTGCTAACCTTATGAGCATATTATAGACCTTTTAGTGAGCTTTACTAACAAACATCCCATAGATATGAAAATGAACTAGTCGTTGATTGAAAGGGAAGTGTTAAGTATGGTGTATACAGTAAAGAAGTCCATCACATTGAGTTGAACATTGATTGCCTCAAGCCACCATCACACTGATCGAACTAATCATCACTATCCATGCACAAACTAAAATGTGCCAACCTCATCATGTGAAGGAGGGAGAGCCTTCAATCATAATAAGAAGAGAGAGAGAGGGACACCCCCCAAAGGCTATTTGAGGCCTTAATGATTTTGGCATTATTATTGTTTTTTAATCAAGGTCTAGACACTGAGTGAGAGAGGGGGGGACGAAGGGAGAGGGATAGAGAGAAAGAGATAGAGAGAGAGAGAGAGAGATGCAAAGAGGGAGGGAGAGAAAGAAGATAGAGATATGAGAGAGAGGGATAGAAAGAAAGAGAAAAAGGGGAAGAGATAGAATGTGTGTGTGTGTGTGTGTGTGTGTGTGTGTGTGTGTGTGTGTGTGTGTGTGTGTGTGTGTGTGTGTGTGTGTGTGTGTGTGTGCGTGCGTGCGTGCGTGCGTGCGTGCGTGCGTGCGTGCGTGCGTGTGTGTGCGCGCGTACGAGCGGAATAGCCATAATCCCTTGTCAAGAGGTCATGAAACCAAGATTCTTTAAAGGATTCTATGAAAAGGAGACTATAAGGAGTCAAAGTATCAAGAGTAGAAATTACTATGGCACCCAAGAGAAGCAATTCAGATACAAAGCATACTATTGCAACCATGATGGCACCTAAGAGGAGCAACTCAAATACAAAGCATAGTATTGCAACCATGATGTCCATCCCACCTGCATTGCAAGTTTTCTAGGTTCCTTCTAATACATCCAAATGTCTTGTATTGAAAAGAGAAAGTACACCTGACAAGTGCTATATGACTCCACAAAGTGTGCTATATCCTTGTACATACTCTTACACAAATATTTTTCCTTGACCTTTCCAAAAGTGCCCCAAACACCTCTATGGCCAGCCCATAGACTTTCATGAAATTTAGCTAAGTAGCTCTATCCTCGATGACTCACAATGTAGCCCCATTCTTTTTCTTCACATGCTTCCAAAGATAACCATCTTTTAAGAAAAATCCATGTGCCTTTTTCTTTATTCTTTTATACTCTCCATTCCTCTTTCTTGGAGAATATGTTGAGATATTGTCCAATTTTAAGCCAATCATCCACATACAAGTCCTCCTAAAACTTCTCCATGGCTGAAACATAGCATCTATAATGCTTATCTTTTGTTGTCCATGAATTTTTCATTGATGAAAACACTTTATCTGCTATCAAATTCATGGTTATAGCAACAACCTTCCTAAAACTACCTATTGTACTTGTTGCATTTAATGTTGTTCCTACATTTATGGCAATTGTATGTTCATTTATGACACATGTACTTGCATTTACCAACAACTATCCAATCAGCCCCTAAAGCATTTTCAATAGCTAATTCATCATCCACTTCATCTTCTATCATGTCCTCTTCATCATCAAATTGTGCCCTTAATAGCATGTTAATAACCAAGTTATCCCATCCTACAATATGTTGCAATTCATAATTTAATGACTTAATAAATGCTATCCTCTACAACATAGAAATGTCCGGTGTGGCACAACTAGAAATCATTATGAATAATGTCAAGTAATTTGTCACAATAATCACACAAGCACCCATAAAATATTCCTTATCACATTTGAGGGTTATCACAATGCCCTTAACTTGCAGATATCATATTTGTCTCTCATTAAGCACCTTCACACAAAATCTAGCAACGTATCTGTTTCCTTCATCGTCATTCTATCTAACTACCCACCCAATTTCGATCAACCACATGTGCAAAGTGAGGAATCCATATGAGATAGAAAACACATACACCCAAAAACCTTCTAACTTCTAACACATTGGAGCAAGTCTCATGCAACTTGTCAATTCCATCAATCTTTACCAGCAAGGGCTTTCTGCCACCATAGGGGCCACACATGTGACCTACAATCCACACCTACTCAACACTAAACACAGACTCTTGACCTGATAGAATTAAATGCATTTATTCTAAGCGAGTCAAATTTTTCTTGCAATGTGCAATATGATTAGCAACAAATATCTTGCATTCATTCCCATCCTACAATATGTTGCAATTCATAATTTAATGACCTAATAAATGTTGTCCTCTACAACATAGAAATGTTTAATGTGGCACAACTAGAAATCATTCCAAATAATGTCAGGTAATTGGTGACAATAATCACCCAAGCACCCATAAAATATTCATTATCACATTTAAGGCCTATGACAATGCCCTTAACTCGCAGATATCATCTTTGCCTCTCATTAAGCACCTTCACACAAAATCTGGCGGCATATCTGTTTCCTTCATCATCATTCTATCTAACTACCTACCCAATTCCGATCAACGACATATGTAAAGTGAGGAATCCATGTGAGATAGAAAACACATATACCCAAAAACCTTCTAGCTGAACACATTGAGCAAGTCTCATGCAACTTGTCAATTCCATCAATCTTTACCAGCAAGGGCTTTCTACCACCATAGGGGCCACACATGTGACCTACAATCCGCACCTCCTCAACACTAAACATAGACTCTTGATCTGATAGAGTTAAATGCACTTCTTCCAAGTGAGTCAAAATCTTATTGCAATCTGCAAAATGATTAGCAACAAATATCTTGCAATCATTCTCATTCAACTCCTCATTCTTTCTATGCACTTCACAACCCTTCATCGATACATAATCAAGAAGTGGCATAGTAAGTTGGGGAAAAAGGTCCCATAAAACCTTATTCATCGCATTTATTATGTGGGCAAAAAAATTTATTGCTCCTTTACGAAAGGGCACACATGTGCACTAGACCCAATGGCATCTTCTTCATAGTAGTAATATATTGACTTTCTAGTGCCAGCAAACTAAAAATGATCATATCTTGAATATAAATACCCCATCAAATAATAGCATCACTAGAAAATGCTTCAACAAACTCATCTGCAATAGGCCTTGCACCAACATTCCTTTATCGTGACTTTGTTAATTGGTTACATATCTTGAATGAGCTACAATGCCCCATTTTTCTTTAGTACAGTAAATCAATCATTAGAATATGGAACTAATGATGGCTCCAAATTTTTCATCATGATCTTCTCCTTTAACAACTCTATCAACTTAGACAAGTAGGCCCGAGGCACAAGAATTGGCCTTAAATTCCATGACACACGTAGCATTGTAAAAATGACCATGGAAGCCACAACAATCGAATCAATGCAACTAATTTCAATAGGCTAAAATGTAAAAGCATGTCCATGCTTTGCCAACATCTTCAAGAAACTTTCTTTCTTTGTAGGTAAAAGTAACCCATCACACCCTTTCAATTCCTTCAATGTATTAGTATTAAATTTATGCCTAACTCCTTATAGATCCCTTAAACTTGGTTGCTTAGAGACTATCTCAAACATACTATCACTCTTAGGGGGTAAAGGCAAAGTAACTAGCTTAACCTTTTTGTCTATAGTTTTATACTTTGTCTCCACAAATGCTTCAACCTGATTTTGTAGCCCTTTGCATTCTTGTTCAACAAATTCTTTTATGACTTCAAACATGTCCAAAGTACATGTATGTATGATACAGTTTTCAACCATATTTTTAGCCAAAGTATCAGGGTAAAGATCAGCCCATCAAATAGCCCTAAAATGCAATCATTTGTAGCTACAATTCCATGTTTCTTAAGATCTTTTTTAGCTCTATGCACATACATCCTTTCAAGCCTATGCATAGCTTCCATTCTCTTGAATTTTTCTGAACCATTTGTGGTCCATACATGAAAACCAATAATAAAAACATTTTTCCCTTCATCAGGAGGCACAAATATCATCCAAACAGCACTACTATGGCCTCCTTTTATAACAGTGCCATCTAAAAGCCTTTACATTCCTTAGTATTTGATGGCACTAGATAATCCTTGAGAGACTCTCTATTACATGCATGATTAACACACACAATCAACAATTGTACTGCTCTTTTGCCATCTCTACTCCTAGCACGAGCATATGAAGACCCATCATCAATCACTTTCATCTCCATCACTATTACCACAATGTATGGCTACCCCAAGATAATTGGATAACTACAAGTATCCTATATGAAGAAATGCTCATCATCACATATATCTCCAATAGGCACTCATACATTGGGGCATGTGGCATAAAGTTCACCAAGAAAGTTATTCACAGCCCGCATTCTCTAGTCATGGTCTATATCCCCCATTGGCCAACTGCCATTCTCATACAAATTACGTGTCATAACATTGATTTCAAACCCATGATCCAATAATGCAATACATGGAGTTTCACATTCACCTATCTTCACAATTGTTTCAATTGTAGCCCGAGAGTAATGACTTCTAGGAATGGAATTGTCTTCCTCTTCTTCATGGGAGTGATGTTGCAAAACATCTATCTAAGTAGTGCTACTCACAATGATATTTTTAGCCAATACATCACTCTTTCCATCATTAATCACCCCATTTTTAGCTTTAGCCTACTTTATGATAGTAAATCATCAAAAGATTCCCAATGAATGCCTTGTGAATCCATTTCCTCATCAATATGCATCAATGCCTAAGTAGGCTCTCCCACAAACTATCGTTTTCTTTTAATGATATCAATTATTTCATCAAAAAAATTATGCTTGGCAATGCCAAGTAGCTCACCAAGTGTAAACTCAACCCTACTACAAAGGATATCCTCCTCAAGTACCTTTTTAATGTTTATAGGATTCTCAATGTCTAATTGCCGCTTATGCCCAAGTTGCTTGCCTTTCTTCTTTCATAGCCTTTATGATCCTCCATTTTACTTCGTGTCATACAATTTGAAGTACCTGCAACCTTATCATCTCTTCTCCTTGTTTCCTCTATAATAGCATCCATATTCTACACTTTTGCCAAATATTCATAGGTTATAAATGAATCCACCGGAGCATTCCATCCTAACACACTTTGTATATTTTGACTAGCACATGACAATTCAGCCTAGTTGTCTTTCCTTTCTTTGCACAATCCAAAGTACTAGACCAAACTTTAGATTTCTTGGCAGCCTTGCGTGTACCAAGAGAACCAAGACATTCGTTAATTTGCAACCCATATGTAACAACATCTATGGCTGTACATGCATTTTTTGCTACCAATTCCTCAAGTCACTTCTACATGCCCCCTTTACCAAAATTTGGTTCAAGAGGCAACCTTGTCTCTCTTGCATAAATTTTACCAACTTTTCAAAAAACTAAATTTTTGGCCTCTACATCATGATAAGCCACCCAATCAAGCTTTTCATACTAAAGACTATCACACCATATACACCTGCATTTCAATCCTTCTTTGACAGGCCTTTAGGATGCTACCCATCCCCTTTTCTCCACTTTTTCATCCAATTCTGCAACCTTCAAACTAAGTCATGCAATTCCTTCACTAACTCTTCCGTTATATCCTCTTTTACAAATGGACTAGCAAGCATGACTGGTGGATCAACCATAAAAATAGTTGGCGTTACTGCAATTTTCGATTCTTTCTCAAAGACAGCAAGCATAGTCCCTAAATCCGATCACAACATTATTCTTTCTCTCTTTACAATCATATTTACAGCTTTTGTTGCATGTACCCAACCAGTTTCTAGCCATGTCTCCAATGTCTCATCTTCCAAACAATTAGACAATTTCTCCTACAAGGTTGGATCTATAGCTTTCAAGAACAATTAAATTTTCTAACTATCTAATGATTGCTTGTCATTAACATCCACCTGTGTATATCCACTTTTAAATTCATGTAGCAAAGTTTTACGTCAAGCCCTTTATTGGGTCTATGTACCTAGTCCATGAAAGTTTTGAGCCAAAAACACGCTAAAAATTTTTGCTAGTTTTTCACCTCTTGGTAACCATAATTGGTCAATGACAATAAAAGTTCCACTTTCCCCTCCTAACCCTTTGGATGACCACTACTTTTGGTCACTTTGAACTTGTCCCATGAGCATTGGCATATTAAGCACTCACTTACTCTTGGCACCCTTGGTCCTAGCCATTTACAATCATTGCAAAGTACATGGTTATTGAATTAACAAGTATAATATTTTCCATGTTAGTTATGTAAACTCCGTCTTACACTTGGCAATTCTTTTATGTTGCCCAAACTGTCACCCATACTCCTATATAATCCTCAAGATGTAATTAACTTTCATTTTTACTATCAAACATTGGTCATGACACATGAATAAAATCATAGTCTTTCTATATAACCCATAAGTTCTTACTGAATGGACACGCTATATCACAACAACATTACACAATCCCACAATTTAGCTACCCTAATGAGCTAGTGAGCTAGCAAGGCAAGCACTTCTTAAATGAGGTGATTGATCATCTATTGTTTACCTCCTTGTTCATGAAATGCAAGTTTTCCTTACCAACTGTAGGTGAATGGACAAGATGAGTCCACAAGCAAAAAACTAATTAGTGTTTTGACAATGACAGCCTTCACAACTAGGGGTACTATGATAATTACCTCATGGCACAAGCCAAACTTCCTGTAAAATGACCTATGTTGTTAATTATATTATGTCCATGGAATTCCTTGTCTTGACCTCAAGATAGCCATTCAATGACAATGGGACAAAAATGGCTAGAATGACAAACTCATCACATTAAAAAAACTTATCAAGAACTTGGCTCCTAGCCACGCATGCCTTAATTAGGAAAAATGCAAGGCAAAATGTGGCATGACAACGTGTGCAACAAGAAATAATTGATAGAGGTAATCTAGTGTCGTATATGCCATCAAAGGACACAAATAGAAAATGAAGGTCCATGGACTTGGATTCACTGCACTAGCAAGTTTGGAAACAAGAAACTAGAAATGTTGCATAGAGAAGGCATAGGACAAACCACATGTATACCTCTTCAAACCCAACCCTCCTATAGGTTTAAGTCCTATCTATGAAAAATGTTCTATAGTCAAAATGACTAAGGACCTAGCCAAGGGAGCATGGGAGCCAATCGTTTATGCTTAAAGTGAATAGAAATATCATTTAGCTTGCTCACACAAGCCTATGAGCTCACTATTATAGGGCAATTGAGGATAACACCAATGAGATAGCAGCAATCCATTGGCCAAAGACACAAGAGAAGCACAAGCACAACTTCAAAAGACACGCAAAAATTATCAAAAGTTTCTAGTAAAACTATTATCATAAAAATATGAATGCTAAGATATACATATGGAATATGACACTCATTTTTCGCTCCCTATGGCATATGGATGTCACAACCTTGATGAGCGGATCCTTTATTCTTGAAAAGATGTTCACATAGGTAGCATGATTGCATCAATGATATTTCATGGAACGTTAACCAATGAGAACCTCTTGTTAGCCACCATGTTCCAACATGACCTCCTCACAAGAAAGCACACACAAGATTTGGCTATCATGCATGCATATCTTGCTATTTTACAAACCATACAAATTAGGTATAACCTGGTATAAGATACAATTAAGCATCCCAATTTCTTTACCCTTCATCTATCAAAAAAAATATTGATGTATGCAATTGTAATAGTTTGACACTTGTAATGCAAGTATGAGTGAAGCCAATACAAGTCAAAATATCAACTACAACTTTGATGATGTTAAGCCTTTGAGGGTAGCTTGTGGAGAGGTGGCATTATGAAGCTAAAAGGGAGAGACAGAAGAGAACACTACCTTAGATTAACACACATGAGAACCTCAATACACTATAAGAGAGAAAACTTCTCAAGAGAAAAAAAACATAGAATAAGGCTAGTGTATATATATCAACACACATATACAATGTCAATACCTTTTGTAGCTCAAAGTAGTACATAGAATCACACTTGATGACACTATATAGTATAGTACATGGTATATAGAAGCATTTTAATTTACAAATGTTCTTCAATAAACTTAATTGCTTATTGAGATCCTTCATCATACAACAAGAACTATTAACTCAAAATTGATGAGAACACAATTTGTAAGAAGTAAGAGAAATAGAGAAAGCATGCACTACGCAAGATTGGGCACAATCTCCATGTATATATAAATTGTATTAAGCTTTTGTGCACTCAAATATATCATTGGAAGGCATCTAATGTATACAATAATAATCAAGCCTTCTAGGCCTTGCACAATAACTATATCCAAGTAAATAAGTACATGTGTACTTACAATATCCTTATGCTAAGAAGCATACAAAAATACAATGATTCCATGCTATAAATCATTCAACCATAATTAATTCCTACACATTAAAATGCACTTCCTCAAATATTTAGTATAGTCCATCTAATAATCTGCTCACCACAACACAAAGCATATTAGTATCCTTCCATCTATCTACCAAGCATAATGTAACCAATGTCACACGCATGCACAAGTGCAACAAGTCATGGATCATGTGATAAATAGACAAAATCCAAAAAAATAGTAAAGTAAAATTCTTCTTATTTTCATAGTAAATTCTATATTATATTTCTTTAACATTGCTTGGGGTTAAAGAGCAACTATCCTCAATTGATAAAATAAACAAAACTACATAGGCGACTAATTGCATGCTGATGCTACCTCATGCAACGAATCTGCCTATTTTCTATGAAAATAAGGCAACAATGGATTTTCATCAAACACAACCTCATGCGGTTAATCTGTGCCCATAGGACATTATGTGATTGAGTAGTAGGCATTCATTAGATAGTCATAAGTTGAAGTTGGCCTTCACTTTTGAATCCATCGGGATCCTTCAACATAATGATTTCTATATTTCACTAGATACATGTGATACTGATTTTCGGTTTTAGATGTAGACTAGTCATTTAGGCATTTAATTGAATGGATACCTATGAGTTGTATCACATGTATTCATTCAATTAAAAAAGAGAAAGAGAGAGAGGGTATGTGTGTTCAATTGGGTGGGAAAGATAATAGAAAATAAAATATAACCCCCACTCACCCTTCAATAAAAAGACTTTCTTTATTTCTTGAATACCAAACTCCTTCTCATTGTGCCACATAGGCTTGGGACCCTTTTGGTTGGTTCAAGATCCCCAA